>NW_028283700.1:152141-304282 GCF_059441095.1 Idiotropiscis lumnitzeri
TGTAAATGCATTTTCAGCTCGCGCTGTACACATTTGCTATGAGAGGCATTATCTCATAAGGGAAATATTGGACAATCAAATTAATGGCTGCCCGGGCTTCAGGATGTCTTTTTACACTATATAAAGGTGGAAATTTACATTGGAAACGTTTAGTTTAGCTGTTAATGAAGTTTCGTTTTTTTAGTGCTGAAAATTCATTGTCTGCTGGCGCTGTACACTTTTTCTAAATGTTGCAATATCTCATGAAGGAAATACTGGACAATCAAATTAATGACTTTCCAGGCTTCAGGATGCCTTTCTACACTATATAAAGGTGGAAATTTACATTGGAAACGTTTGGTTTAGCTGTTATAAAAGTTTGGTTTTTTAGTGCTGTAAATGCATTTTCAGCTCGCGCTGTACACATTTGCTATGAGAGGCATTATCTCATAAGGGAAATATTGGACAATCAAATTAATGACTGCCCAGGCTTCAGGATGTCTTTTTACACTATATAAAGGAGGAAATTTACATTGGAAACGTTTGGTTTAGGTGTTATAAAAGTTTGGTTTTTTAGTGCTGAAAATGCATTTTCAGCTCGCGCTGTACACATTTGCAATGAGAGGCATTATCTCATAAGGGAAATACTGGACAATCAAATTAATGACTTCCCAGGCTTCAGGATGCCTTTTTACACTCTATAAATGTGGAAATTTACATTGGAAACGTTTGGTTTAGCTGTTAATGAAGTTTCGTTTTTTTTAGTGTTGAAAATTCGTTGTCTGCTGGCGCTGTACACTTTTTCTAAGTGTTGCAATATCTCATGAAGGAAATACTGGACAATCAAATTAATGACTTTCCAGGCTTCAGGATGCCTTTCTACACTATATAAAGGTGGAAATTTACATTGGAAACGTTTGGTTTAGCTGTTATAAAAGTTTGGTTTTTTAGTGCTGTAAATGCATTTTCAGCTCGCGCTGTACACATTTGCTATGAGAGGCATTATCTCATAAGGGAAATATTGGACAATCAAATTAATGACTGCCCAGGCTTCAGGATGTCTTTTTGCACTATATAAAGGTGCAAATTTACATTGGAAACGTTTGGTTTAGCTGTTATAAAAGTTTGTTTTTTTAGTGCTGTAAATGCATTTTCAGCTCGCACTGTACACATTTGCTATGAGAGGCATTATCTCATAAGGGAAATATTGGACAATCAAATTAATGACTGCCCAGGCTTCAGGATGTCTTTTTACACTATATAAAGGTGGAAATTTACATTGGAAACGTTTACTTTAGCTGTTAATGAAGTTTCGTTTATTTAGTGCTGAAAATTCATTGTCTGCTGGCGCTGTACACTTTTTCTAAGTGTTGCAATATCTCATGAAGGAAATACTGGACAATCAAATTAATGACTTTCCAGGCTTCAGGATGCCTTTCTACACTATATAAAGGTGGAAATTTACATTGGAAACGTTTGGTTTAGCTGTTATAAAAGTTTGTTTTTTTAGTGCTGTAAATGCATTTTCAGCTCGCACTGTACACATTTGCTATGTGAGGCATTATCTCATAAGGGAAATACTGGACAATCAAATTAATGACTTCCCAGGCTTCAGGATGCCTTTTTACACTCTATAAATGTGGAAATTTACATTGGAAACGTTTGGTTTAGCTGTTAATGAAGTTTCGTTTTTTTAGTGCTGAAAATTCATTGTCTGCTGGCGCTGTACACTTTTTCTAAGTGTTGCAATATCTCATGAAGGAAATACTGGACAATCAAATTAATGACTTTCCAGGCTTCAGGATGCCTTTCTACACTATATAAAGGTGGAAATTTATATTGGAAACGTTTGGTTTAGCTGTTATAAAAGTTTGGTTTTTTAGTGCTGTAAATGCATTTTCAGCTCGCGCTGTACACATTTGCATGAGAGGCATTATCTCATAAGGGAAATATTGGACAATCAAATTAATGACTGCCCAGGCTTCAGGATGTCTTTTTACACTATATAAAGGTGGAAATTTACATTGGAAACGTTTGGTTTAGCTGTTATAAAAGTTTGGTTTTTTAGTGCTGTAAATGCATTTTCAGCTCGCGCTGTACACATTTGCTATGAGAGGCATTATCTCATAAGGGAAATATTGGACAATCAAATTAATGACTGCCCAGGCTTCAGGATGTCTTTTTACACTATATAAAGGTGGAAATTTACATTGGAAACGTTTGGTTTAGGTGTTATATAAGTTTGTTTTTTTAGTGCTGAAAATGCATTTTCAGCTCGCACTGTACACATTTGCTATGTGAGGCATTATCTCATAAGGGAAATACTGGACAATCAAATTAATGACTGCCCAGGCTTCAGGATGTCTTTTTACACTATATAAAGGTGGAAATTTACATTGGAAACGTTTAGTTTAGCTGTTAATGAAGTTTCGGTTTTTTAGTGCTGAAAATTCATTGTCTGCTGGCGCTGTACACTTTTTCTAAGTGTTGCAATATCTCATGAAGGAAATACTGGACAATCAAATTAATGACTTTCCAGGCTTCAGGATGCCTTTCTACACTATATAAAGGTGGAAATTTACATTGGAAACGTTTGGTTTAGCTGTTATAAAAGTTTGGTTTTTTAGTGCTGTAAATGCATTTTCAGCTCGCGCTGTACACATTTGCTATGAGAGGCATTATCTCATAAGGGAAATATTGGACAATCAAATTAATGACTGCCCAGGCTTCAGGATGTCTTTTTACACTATATAAAGGTGGAAATTTATATTGGAAACGTTTGGTTTAGCTGTTATAGAAGTTTGGTTTTTTAGTGCTGTAAATGCATTTTCAGCTCGCGCTGTACACATTTGCTATGAGAGGCATTATCTCATAAGGGAAATATTGGACAATCAAATTAATGGCTGCCCGGGCTTCAGGATGTCTTTTTACACTATATAAAGGTGGAAATTTACATTGGAAACGTTTAGTTTAGCTGTTAATGAAGTTTCGTTTTTTTAGTGCTGAAAATTCATTGTCTGCTGGCGCTGTACACTTTTTCTAAATGTTGCAATATCTCATGAAGGAAATACTGGACAATCAAATTAATGACTTTCCAGGCTTCAGGATGCCTTTCTACACTATATAAAGGTGGAAATTTACATTGGAAACGTTTGGTTTAGCTGTTATAAAAGTTTGGTTTTTTAGTGCTGTAAATGCATTTTCAGCTCGCGCTGTACACATTTGCTATGAGAGGCATTATCTCATAAGGGAAATATTGGACAATCAAATTAATGACTGCCCAGGCTTCAGGATGTCTTTTTACACTATATAAAGGAGGAAATTTACATTGGAAACGTTTGGTTTAGGTGTTATAAAAGTTTGGTTTTTTAGTGCTGAAAATGCATTTTCAGCTCGCGCTGTACACATTTGCAATGAGAGGCATTATCTCATAAGGGAAATACTGGACAATCAAATTAATGACTTCCCAGGCTTCAGGATGCCTTTTTACACTCTATAAATGTGGAAATTTACATTGGAAACGTTTGGTTTAGCTGTTAATGAAGTTTCGTTTTTTTTAGTGTTGAAAATTCGTTGTCTGCTGGCGCTGTACACTTTTTCTAAGTGTTGCAATATCTCATGAAGGAAATACTGGACAATCAAATTAATGACTTTCCAGGCTTCAGGATGCCTTTCTACACTATATAAAGGTGGAAATTTACATTGGAAACGTTTGGTTTAGCTGTTATAAAAGTTTGGTTTTTTAGTGCTGTAAATGCATTTTCAGCTCGCGCTGTACACATTTGCTATGAGAGGCATTATCTCATAAGGGAAATATTGGACAATCAAATTAATGACTGCCCAGGCTTCAGGATGTCTTTTTGCACTATATAAAGGTGCAAATTTACATTGGAAACGTTTGGTTTAGCTGTTATAAAAGTTTGTTTTTTTAGTGCTGTAAATGCATTTTCAGCTCGCACTGTACACATTTGCTATGAGAGGCATTATCTCATAAGGGAAATATTGGACAATCAAATTAATGACTGCCCAGGCTTCAGGATGTCTTTTTACACTATATAAAGGTGGAAATTTACATTGGAAACGTTTACTTTAGCTGTTAATGAAGTTTCGTTTATTTAGTGCTGAAAATTCATTGTCTGCTGGCGCTGTACACTTTTTCTAAGTGTTGCAATATCTCATGAAGGAAATACTGGACAATCAAATTAATGACTTTCCAGGCTTCAGGATGCCTTTCTACACTATATAAAGGTGGAAATTTACATTGGAAACGTTTGGTTTAGCTGTTATAAAAGTTTGTTTTTTTAGTGCTGTAAATGCATTTTCAGCTCGCACTGTACACATTTGCTATGTGAGGCATTATCTCATAAGGGAAATACTGGACAATCAAATTAATGACTTCCCAGGCTTCAGGATGCCTTTTTACACTCTATAAATGTGGAAATTTACATTGGAAACGTTTGGTTTAGCTGTTAATGAAGTTTCGTTTTTTTAGTGCTGAAAATTCATTGTCTGCTGGCGCTGTACACTTTTTCTAAGTGTTGCAATATCTCATGAAGGAAATACTGGACAATCAAATTAATGACTTTCCAGGCTTCAGGATGCCTTTCTACACTATATAAAGGTGGAAATTTATATTGGAAACGTTTGGTTTAGCTGTTATAAAAGTTTGGTTTTTTAGTGCTGTAAATGCATTTTCAGCTCGCGCTGTACACATTTGCATGAGAGGCATTATCTCATAAGGGAAATATTGGACAATCAAATTAATGACTGCCCAGGCTTCAGGATGTCTTTTTACACTATATAAAGGTGGAAATTTACATTGGAAACGTTTGGTTTAGCTGTTATAAAAGTTTGGTTTTTTAGTGCTGTAAATGCATTTTCAGCTCGCGCTGTACACATTTGCTATGAGAGGCATTATCTCATAAGGGAAATATTGGACAATCAAATTAATGACTGCCCAGGCTTCAGGATGTCTTTTTACACTATATAAAGGTGGAAATTTACATTGGAAACGTTTGGTTTAGGTGTTATATAAGTTTGTTTTTTTAGTGCTGAAAATGCATTTTCAGCTCGCACTGTACACATTTGCTATGTGAGGCATTATCTCATAAGGGAAATACTGGACAATCAAATTAATGACTTCCCAGGCTTCAGGATGCCTTTTTACACTATATAAAGGTGGAAATTTACATTGGAAACGTTTACTTTAGCTGTTAATGAAGTTTCGTTTATTTAGTGCTGAAAATTCATTGTCTGCTGGCGCTGTACACTTTTTCTAAGTGTTGCAATATCTCATGAAGGAAATACTGGACAATCAAATTAATGACTTTCCAGGCTTCAGGATGCCTTTCTACACTATATAAAGGTGGAAATTTACATTGGAAACGTTTGGTTTAGCTGTTATAAAAGTTTGTTTTTTTAGTGCTGTAAATGCATTTTCAGCTCGCACTGTACACATTTGCTATGTGAGGCATTATCTCATAAGGGAAATACTGGACAATCAAATTAATGACTTCCCAGGCTTCAGGATGCCTTTTTACACTCTATAAATGTGGAAATTTACATTGGAAACGTTTGGTTTAGCTGTTAATGAAGTTTCGTTTTTTTAGTGCTGAAAATTCATTGTCTGCTGGCGCTGTACACTTTTTCTAAGTGTTGCAATATCTCATGAAGGAAATACTGGACAATCAAATTAATGACTTTCCAGGCTTCAGGATGCCTTTCTACACTATATAAAGGTGGAAATTTACATTGGAAACGTTTGGTTTAGCTGTTATAAAAGTTTGGTTTTTTAGTGCTGTAAATGCATTTTCAGCTCGCGCTGTACACATTTGCTATGAGAGGCATTATCTCATAAGGGAAATATTGGACAATCAAATTAATGACTGCCCAGGCTTCAGGATGTCTTTTTACACTATATAAAGGTGGAAATTTACATTGGAAACGTTTGGTTTAGCTGTTATAAAAGTTTGGTTTTTTAGTGCTGTAAATGCATTTTCAGCTCGCGCTGTACACATTTGCTATGAGAGGCATTATCTCATAAGGGAAATATTGGACAATCAAATTAATGACTGCCCAGGCTTCAGGATGTCTTTTTACACTATATAAAGGTGGAAATTTACATTGGAAACGTTTGGTTTAGGTGTTATATAAGTTTGTTTTTTTAGTGCTGAAAATGCATTTTCAGCTCGCACTGTACACATTTGCTATGTGAGGCATTATCTCATAAGGGAAATACTGGACAATCAAATTAATGACTTCCCAGGCTTCAGGATGCCTTTTTACACTATATAAAGGTGGAAATTTACATTGGAAACGTTTGGTTTAGCTGTTATAAAAGTTTGGTTTTTTTAGTGCTGAAAATTCATTGTCTGCTGGCGCTGTACACTTTTTCTAAGTGTTGCAATATCTCATGAAGGAAATACTGGACAATCAAATTAATGACTTTCCAGGCTCCAGGATGCCTTTCTACACTATATAAAGGTGGAAATTTACATTGGAAACGTTTGGTTTAGCTGTTATAAAAGTTTGGTTTTTTAGTGCTGTAAATGCATTTTCAGCTCGCGCTGTACACATTTGCTATGAGAGGCATTATCTCATAAGGGAAATATTGGACAATCATATTAATGACTGCCCAGGCTTCAGGATGTCTTTTTACACTATATAAAGGTGGAAATTTACATTGGAAACGTTTAGTTTAGCTGTTAATGAAGTATCGTTTTTTTAGTGCTGAAAATTCATTGTCTACTGGCGCTGTACACTTTTTCTAAGTGTTGCAATATCTCATGAAGGAAATACTGGACAATCAAATTAATGACTTTCCAGGCTTCAGGATGCCTTTCTACACTATATAAAGGTGGAAATTTACATTGGAAACGTTTGGTTTAGCTGTTATAAAAGTTTGGTTTTTTAGTGCTGAAAATGCATTTTCAGCTCGCACTGTACACATTTGCTATGTGAGGCATTATCTCATAAGGGAAATACTGGACAATCAAATTAATGACTTCCCAGGCTTCAGGATGCATTTTTACACTCTATAAATGTGGAAATTTACATTGGAAACGTTTGGTTTAGCTGTTATAAAAGTTTGTTTTTTTAGTGCTGTAAATGCATTTTCAGCTCGCGCTGTACACATTTGCTATGTGAGGCATTATCTCATAAGGGAAATACTGGACAATCAAATTAATGACTGCCCAGGCTTCAGGATGTCTTTTTACACTATATAAAGGTGGAAATTTACATTGGAAACGTTTGGTTTAGCTGTTATAAAAGTTTGGTTTTTTAGTGCTGTAAATGCATTTTCAGCTCGCGCTGTACACATTTGCTATGTGAGGCATTATCTCATAAGGGAAATACTGGACAATCAAATTAATGACTTCCCAGGCTTCAGGATGCCTTTTTACACTCTATAAATGTGGAAATTTACATTGGAAACGTTTGGTTTAGCTGTTAATGAAGTTTCGTTTTTTTAGTGCTGAAAATTCATTGTCTGCTGGCGCTGTACACTTTTTCTAAGTGTTGCAATATCTCATGAAGGAAATACTGGACAATCAAATTAATGACTTTCCAGGCTTCAGGATGCCTTTCTACACTATATAAAGGTGGAAATTTACATTGGAAACGTTTGGTTTAGCTGTTATAAAAGTTTGGTTTTTTAGTGCTGTAAATGCATTTTCAGCTCGCGCTGTACACATTTGCTATGAGAGGCATTATCTCATAAGGGAAATATTGGACAATCAAATTAATGACTGCCCAGGCTTCAGGATGTCTTTTTACACTATATAAAGGTGGAAATTTACATTGGAAACGTTTAGTTTAGCTGTTAATGAAGTTTCGTTTTTTTAGTGCTGGAAATTCATTGTCTGCTGGCGCTGTACACTTTTTCTAAGTGTTGCAATATCTCATGAAGGAAATACTGGACAATCAAATTAATGACTTTCCAGGCTTCAGGATGCCTTTCTACACTATATAAAGGTGGAAATTTACATTGGAAACGTTTGGTTTAGCTGTTATAAAAGTTTGGTTTTTTAGTGCTGTAAATGCATTTTCAGCTCGCGCTGTACACATTTGCTATGAGAGGCATTGTCTCATAAGGGAAATATTGGACAATCAAATTAATGACTGCCCAGGCTTCAGGATGTCTTTTTACACTATATAAAGGTGGAAATTTACATTGGAAACGTTTAGTTTAGCTGTTAATGAAGTTTCGGTTTTTTAGTGCTGAAAATTCATTGTCTGCTGGCGCTGTACACTTTTTCTAAGTGTTGCAATATCTCATGAAGGAAATACTGGACAATCAAATTAATGACTTTCCAGGCTTCAGGATGCCTTTCTACACTATATAAAGGTGGAAATTTACATTGGAAACGTTTGGTTTAGCTGTTATAAAAGTTTGGTTTTTTAGTGCTGTAAATGCATTTTCAGCTCGCGCTGTACACATTTGCTATGAGAGGCATTATCTCATAAGGGAAATATTGGACAATCAAATTAATGACTGCCCAGGCTTCAGGATGTCTTTTTACACTATATAAAGGTGGAAATTTATATTGGAAACGTTTGGTTTAGCTGTTATAGAAGTTTGGTTTTTTAGTGCTGTAAATGCATTTTCAGCTCGCGCTGTACACATTTGCTATGAGAGGCATTATCTCATAAGGGAAATATTGGACAATCAAATTAATGGCTGCCCGGGCTTCAGGATGTCTTTTTACACTATATAAAGGTGGAAATTTACATTGGAAACGTTTAGTTTAGCTGTTAATGAAGTTTCGTTTTTTTAGTGCTGAAAATTCATTGTCTGCTGGCGCTGTACACTTTTTCTAAATGTTGCAATATCTCATGAAGGAAATACTGGACAATCAAATTAATGACTTTCCAGGCTTCAGGATGCCTTTCTACACTATATAAAGGTGGAAATTTACATTGGAAACGTTTGGTTTAGCTGTTATAAAAGTTTGGTTTTTTAGTGCTGTAAATGCATTTTCAGCTCGCGCTGTACACATTTGCTATGAGAGGCATTATCTCATAAGGGAAATATTGGACAATCAAATTAATGACTGCCCAGGCTTCAGGATGTCTTTTTACACTATATAAAGGAGGAAATTTACATTGGAAACGTTTGGTTTAGGTGTTATAAAAGTTTGGTTTTTTAGTGCTGAAAATGCATTTTCAGCTCGCGCTGTACACATTTGCAATGAGAGGCATTATCTCATAAGGGAAATACTGGACAATCAAATTAATGACTTCCCAGGCTTCAGGATGCCTTTTTACACTCTATAAATGTGGAAATTTACATTGGAAACGTTTGGTTTAGCTGTTAATGAAGTTTCGTTTTTTTTAGTGTTGAAAATTCGTTGTCTGCTGGCGCTGTACACTTTTTCTAAGTGTTGCAATATCTCATGAAGGAAATACTGGACAATCAAATTAATGACTTTCCAGGCTTCAGGATGCCTTTCTACACTATATAAAGGTGGAAATTTACATTGGAAACGTTTGGTTTAGCTGTTATAAAAGTTTGGTTTTTTAGTGCTGTAAATGCATTTTCAGCTCGCGCTGTACACATTTGCTATGAGAGGCATTATCTCATAAGGGAAATATTGGACAATCAAATTAATGACTGCCCAGGCTTCAGGATGTCTTTTTGCACTATATAAAGGTGCAAATTTACATTGGAAACGTTTGGTTTAGCTGTTATAAAAGTTTGTTTTTTTAGTGCTGTAAATGCATTTTCAGCTCGCACTGTACACATTTGCTATGAGAGGCATTATCTCATAAGGGAAATATTGGACAATCAAATTAATGACTGCCCAGGCTTCAGGATGTCTTTTTACACTATATAAAGGTGGAAATTTACATTGGAAACGTTTACTTTAGCTGTTAATGAAGTTTCGTTTATTTAGTGCTGAAAATTCATTGTCTGCTGGCGCTGTACACTTTTTCTAAGTGTTGCAATATCTCATGAAGGAAATACTGGACAATCAAATTAATGACTTTCCAGGCTTCAGGATGCCTTTCTACACTATATAAAGGTGGAAATTTACATTGGAAACGTTTGGTTTAGCTGTTATAAAAGTTTGTTTTTTTAGTGCTGTAAATGCATTTTCAGCTCGCACTGTACACATTTGCTATGTGAGGCATTATCTCATAAGGGAAATACTGGACAATCAAATTAATGACTTCCCAGGCTTCAGGATGCCTTTTTACACTCTATAAATGTGGAAATTTACATTGGAAACGTTTGGTTTAGCTGTTAATGAAGTTTCGTTTTTTTAGTGCTGAAAATTCATTGTCTGCTGGCGCTGTACACTTTTTCTAAGTGTTGCAATATCTCATGAAGGAAATACTGGACAATCAAATTAATGACTTTCCAGGCTTCAGGATGCCTTTCTACACTATATAAAGGTGGAAATTTATATTGGAAACGTTTGGTTTAGCTGTTATAAAAGTTTGGTTTTTTAGTGCTGTAAATGCATTTTCAGCTCGCGCTGTACACATTTGCATGAGAGGCATTATCTCATAAGGGAAATATTGGACAATCAAATTAATGACTGCCCAGGCTTCAGGATGTCTTTTTACACTATATAAAGGTGGAAATTTACATTGGAAACGTTTGGTTTAGCTGTTATAAAAGTTTGTTTTTTTAGTGCTGTAAATGCATTTTCAGCTCGCACTGTACACATTTGCTATGAGAGGCATTATCTCATAAGGGAAATATTGGACAATCAAATTAATGACTGCCCAGGCTTCAGGATGTCTTTTTACACTATATAAAGGTGGAAATTTACATTGGAAACGTTTAGTTTAGCTGTTATAAAAGTTTGTTTTTTTAGTGCTGAAAATGCATTTTCAGCTCGCACTGTACACATTTGCTATGTGAGGCATTATCTCATAAGGGAAATACTGGACAATCATATTAATGACTTCCCAGGCTTCAGGATGCCTTTTTACACTCTATAAATGTGGAAATTTACATTGGAAACGTTTGGTTTAGCTGTTAATGAAGTTTCGTTTTTTTAGTGCTGAAAATTCATTGTCTGCTGGCGCTGTACACTTTTTCTAAGTGTTGCAATATCTCATGAAGGAAATACTGGACAATCAAATTAATGACTTTCCAGGCTTCAGGATGCCTTTCTACACTATATAAAGGTGGAAATTTACATTGGAAACGTTTGGTTTAGCTGTTATAAAAGTTTGGTATTAGTGCTGTAAATGCATTTTCAGCTCGCGCTGTACACATTTGCTATGAGAGGCATTATCTCATAAGGGAAATATTGGACAATCAAATTAATGACTGCCCAGGCTTCAGAATGTCTTTTTACACTATATAAAGGTGGAAATTTACATTGGAAACGTTTAGTTTAGCTGTTAATGAAGTTTCGTTTTTTTAGTGCTGAAAATTCATTGTCTGCTGGCGCTGTACACTTTTTCTAAGTGTTACAATATCTCATGAAGGAAATACTGGACAATCAAATTAATGACTTTCCAGGCTTCAGGATGCCTTTCTACACTATATAAAGGTAGAAATTTACATTGGAAACGTTTGGTTTAGCTGTTATAAAAGTTTGGTTTTTTAGTGCTGTAAATGCAATATCAGCTCGCGCTGTACACATTTTCTATGAGAGGCATTATCTCATAAGGGAAATATTGGACAATCAAATTAATGACTGCGCAGGCTTCAGGATGTCTTTTTACACTATATAAAGGTGGAAATTTACATTGGAAACGTTTGGTTTAGCTGTTATAAAAGTTTGGTTTTTTAGTGCTGTAAATGCATTTTCAGCTCGCGCTGTACACATTTGCTATGAGAGGCATTATCTCATAAGGGAAATATTGGACAATCAAATTAATGGCTGCCCGGGCTTCAGGATGTCTTTTTACACTATATAAAGGTGGAAATTTACATTGGAAACGTTTAGTTTAGCTGTTAATGAAGTTTCGTTTTTTTAGTGCTGAAAATTCATTGTCTGCTGGCGCTGTACACTTTTTCTAAATGTTGCAATATCTCATGAAGGAAATACTGGACAATCAAATTAATGACTTTCCAGGCTTCAGGATGCCTTTCTACACTATATAAAGGTGGAAATTTACATTGGAAACGTTTGGTTTAGCTGTTATAAAAGTTTGGTTTTTTAGTGCTGTAAATGCATTTTCAGCTCGCGCTGTACACATTTGCTATGAGAGGCATTATCTCATAAGGGAAATATTGGACAATCAAATTAATGACTGCCCAGGCTTCAGGATGTCTTTTTACACTATATAAAGGTGGAAAGTTACATTGGAAACGTTTGGTTTAGGTGTTATATAAGTTTGGTTTTTTAGTGCTGAAAATGCATTTTCAGCTCGCACTGTACACATTTGCTATGTGAGGCATTATCTCATAAGGGAAATACTGGACAATCAAATTAATGACTTCCCAGGCTTCAGGATGCCTTTTTACACTCTATAAATGTGGAAATTTACATTGGAAACGTTTGGTTTAGCTGTTAATGAAGTTTCGTTTTTTTAGTGCTGAAAATTCATTGTCTGCTGGCGCTGTACACTTTTTCTAAGTTTTGCAATATCTCATGTAGGAAATACTGGACAATCAAATTAATGACTTTCCAGGCTTCAGGATGCCTTTCTACACTATATAAAGGTGGAAATTTACATTGGAAACGTTTGGTTTAGCTGTTATAAAAGTTTGGTTTTTTAGTGCTGTAAATGCATTTTCAGCTCGCGCTGTACACATTTGCTATGTGAGGCATTATCTCATAAGGGAAATACTGGACAATCAAATTAATGACTGCCCAGGCTTCAGGATGTCTTTTTACACTATATAAGGGTGGAAATTTACATTGGAAACGTTTAGTTTAGCTGTTAATGAAGTTTCGTTTTTTTAGTGCTGAAAATTCATTGTCTGCTGGCGCTGTACACATTTGCTATGTGAGGCATTATCTCATAAGGGAAATACTGGACAATCAAATTAATGACTGCCCAGGCTTCAGGATGTCTTTTTACACTATATAAAGGTGGAAATTTACATTGGAAACGTTTGGTTTAGCTGTTATAAAAGTTTGGTTTTTTAGTGCTGAAAATGCATTTTCAGCTCGCACTGTACACATTTGCTATGTGAGGCATTATCTCATAAGGGAAATACTGGACAATCAAATTAATGACTTCCCAGGCTTCAGGATGCCTTTTTACACTCTATAAATGTGGAAATTTACATTGGAAACGTTTGGTTTAGCTGTTAATGAAGTTTCGTTTTTTTAGTGCTGAAAATTCATTGTCTGCTGGCGCTGTACACTTTTTCTAAGTGTTGCAATATCTCATGAAGGAAATACTGGACAATCAAATTAATGACTTTCCAGGCTTCAGGATGCCTTTCTACACTATATAAAGGTGGAAATTTACATTGGAAACGTTTGGTTTAGCTGTTAATGAAGTTTCGTTTTTTTTAGTGCTGAAAATTCATTGTCTGCTGGCGCTGTACACTTTTTCTAAGTGTTGCAATATCTCATGAAGGAAATACTGGACAATCAAATTAATGACTTTCCAGGCTTCAGGATGCCTTTCTACACTATATAAAGGTGGAAATTTACATTGGAAACGTTTGGTTTAGCTGTTATAAAAGTTTGGTTTTTTAGTGCTGTAAATGCATTTTCAGCTCGCGCTGTACACATTTGCTATGAGAGGCATTATCTCATAAGGGAAATATTGGACAATCAAATTAATGACTGCCCAGGCTTCAGGATGTCTTTTTACACTATATAAAGGTGGACATTTACATTGGAAACGTTTAGTTCAGCTGTTAATGAAGTTTCGTTTTTTTAGTGCTTAAAATTCATTGTCTGCTGGCGCTGTACACTTTTTCTAAGTGTTGCAATATCTCATGAAGGAAATACTGGACAATCAAATTAATGACTTTCCAGGCTTCAGGATGCCTTTCTACACTATATAAAGTTGGAAATTTACATTGGAAACGTTTGGTTTAGCTGTTATAAAAGTTTGGGATTTTAGTGCTGTAAATGCATTTTCAGCTCGCGCTGTACACATTTGCTATGAGAGGCATTATCTCATAAGGGAAATATTGGACAATCAAATTAATGACTGCCCAGGCTTCAGGATGTCTTTTTACACTATATAAAGGTGGAAATTTACATTGGAAACGTTTAGTTTAGCTGTTATAAAAGTTTGTTTTTTTAGTGCTGTAAATGCATTTTCAGCTCGCGCTGTACACATTTGCTATGAGAGGCATTATCTCATAAGGGAAATATTGGACAATCAAATTAATGACTGCCCAGGCTTCAGGATGTCTTTTTACACTATATAAAGGTGGAAATTTACATTGGAAACGTTTAGTTTAGCTGTTATAAAAGTTTGTTTTTTTAGTGCTGAAAATGCATTTTCAGCTCGCACTGTACACATTTGCTATGTGAGGCATTATCTCATAAGGGAAATACTGGACAATCATATTAATGACTTCCCAGGCTTCAGGATGCCTTTTTACACTCTATAAATGTGGAAATTTACATTGGAAACGTTTGGTTTAGCTGTTAATGAAGTTTCGTTTTTTTAGTGCTGAAAATTCATTGTCTGCTGGCGCTGTACACTTTTTCTAAGTGTTGCAATATCTCATGAAGGAAATACTGGACAATCAAATTAATGACTTTCCAGGCTTCAGGATGCCTTTCTACACTATATAAAGGTGGAAATTTACATTGGAAACGTTTGGTTTAGCTGTTATAAAAGTTTGGTATTAGTGCTGTAAATGCATTTTCAGCTCGCGCTGTACACATTTGCTATGAGAGGCATTATCTCATAAGGGAAATATTGGACAATCAAATTAATGACTGCCCAGGCTTCAGGATGTCTTTTTACACTATATAAAGGTGGAAAGTTACATTGGAAACGTTTGGTTTAGGTGTTATATAAGTTTGGTTTTTTAGTGCTGAAAATGCATTTTCAGCTCGCACTGTACACATTTGCTATGTGAGGCATTATCTCATAAGGGAAATACTGGACAATCAAATTAATGACTTCCCAGGCTTCAGGATGCCTTTTTACACTCTATAAATGTGGAAATTTACATTGGAAACGTTTGGTTTAGCTGTTAATGAAGTTTCGTTTTTTTAGTGCTGAAAATTCATTGTCTGCTGGCGCTGTACACTTTTTCTAAGTTTTGCAATATCTCATGTAGGAAATACTGGACAATCAAATTAATGACTTTCCAGGCTTCAGGATGCCTTTCTACACTATATAAAGGTGGAAATTTACATTGGAAACGTTTGGTTTAGCTGTTATAAAAGTTTGGTTTTTTAGTGCTGTAAATGCATTTTCAGCTCGCGCTGTACACATTTGCTATGTGAGGCATTATCTCATAAGGGAAATACTGGACAATCAAATTAATGACTGCCCAGGCTTCAGGATGTCTTTTTACACTATATAAGGGTGGAAATTTACATTGGAAACGTTTAGTTTAGCTGTTAATGAAGTTTCGTTTTTTTAGTGCTGAAAATTCATTGTCTGCTGGCGCTGTACACTTTTTCTAAATGTTGCAATATCTCATGAAGGAAATACTGGACAATCAAATTAATGACTTTCCAGGCTTCAGGATGCCTTTCTACACTATATAAAGGTGGAAATTTACATTGGAAACGTTTGGTTTAGCTGTTATAAAAGTTTGGTTTTTTAGTGCTGTAAATGCATTTTCAGCTCGCGCTGTACACATTTGCTATGAGAGGCATTATCTCATAAGGGAAATATTGGACAATCAAATTAATGACTGCCCAGGCTTCAGGATGTCTTTTTACACTATATAAAGGTGGAAAGTTACATTGGAAACGTTTGGTTTAGGTGTTATATAAGTTTGGTTTTTTAGTGCTGAAAATGCATTTTCAGCTCGCACTGTACACATTTGCTATGTGAGGCATTATCTCATAAGGGAAATACTGGACAATCAAATTAATGACTTCCCAGGCTTCAGGATGCCTTTTTACACTCTATAAATGTGGAAATTTACATTGGAAACGTTTGGTTTAGCTGTTAATGAAGTTTCGTTTTTTTAGTGCTGAAAATTCATTGTCTGCTGGCGCTGTACACTTTTTCTAAGTTTTGCAATATCTCATGTAGGAAATACTGGACAATCAAATTAATGACTTTCCAGGCTTCAGGATGCCTTTCTACACTATATAAAGGTGGAAATTTACATTGGAAACGTTTGGTTTAGCTGTTATAAAAGTTTGGTTTTTTAGTGCTGTAAATGCATTTTCAGCTCGCGCTGTACACATTTGCTATGTGAGGCATTATCTCATAAGGGAAATACTGGACAATCAAATTAATGACTGCCCAGGCTTCAGGATGTCTTTTTACACTATATAAGGGTGGAAATTTACATTGGAAACGTTTAGTTTAGCTGTTAATGAAGTTTCGTTTTTTTAGTGCTGAAAATTCATTGTCTGCTGGCGCTGTACACATTTGCTATGTGAGGCATTATCTCATAAGGGAAATACTGGACAATCAAATTAATGACTGCCCAGGCTTCAGGATGTCTTTTTACACTATATAAAGGTGGAAATTTACATTGGAAACGTTTGGTTTAGCTGTTATAAAAGTTTGGTTTTTTAGTGCTGAAAATGCATTTTCAGCTCGCACTGTACACATTTGCTATGTGAGGCATTATCTCATAAGGGAAATACTGGACAATCAAATTAATGACTTCCCAGGCTTCAGGATGCCTTTTTACACTCTATAAATGTGGAAATTTACATTGGAAACGTTTGGTTTAGCTGTTAATGAAGTTTCGTTTTTTTAGTGCTGAAAATTCATTGTCTGCTGGCGCTGTACACTTTTTCTAAGTGTTGCAATATCTCATGAAGGAAATACTGGACAATCAAATTAATGACTTTCCAGGCTTCAGGATGCCTTTCTACACTAAATAAAGGTGGAAATTTACATTGGAAACGTTTGGTTTAGCTGTTAATGAAGTTTCGTTTTTTTTAGTGCTGAAAATTCATTGTCTGCTGGCGCTGTACACTTTTTCTAAGTGTTGCAATATCTCATGAAGGAAATACTGGACAATCAAATTAATGACTTTCCAGGCTTCAGGATGCCTTTCTACACTATATAAAGGTGGAAATTTACATTGGAAACGTTTGGTTTAGCTGTTATAAAAGTTTGGTTTTTTAGTGCTGTAAATGCATTTTCAGCTCGCGCTGTACACATTTGCTATGAGAGGCATTATCTCATAAGGGAAATATTGGACAATCAAATTAATGACTGCCCAGGCTTCAGGATGTCTTTTTACACTATATAAAGGTGGACATTTACATTGGAAACGTTTAGTTCAGCTGTTAATGAAGTTTCGTTTTTTTAGTGCTGAAAATTCATTGTCTGCTGGCGCTGTACACTTTTTCTAAGTGTTGCAATATCTCATGAAGGAAATACTGGACAATCAAATTAATGACTTTCCAGGCTTCAGGATGCCTTTCTACACTATATAAAGGTGGAAATTTACATTGGAAACGTTTGGTTTAGCTGTTATAAAAGTTTGGGTTTTTAGTGCTGTAAATGCATTTTCAGCTCGCGCTGTACACATTTGCTATGAGAGGCATTATCTCATAAGGGAAATATTGGACAATCAAATTAATGACTGCCCAGGCTTCAGGATGTCTTTTTACACTATATAAAGGTGGAAATTTACATTGGAAACGTTTAGTTTAGCTGTTATAAAAGTTTGTTTTTTTAGTGCTGTAAATGCATTTTCAGCTCGCGCTGTACACATTTGCTATGAGAGGCATTATCTCATAAGGGAAATATTGGACAATCAAATTAATGACTGCCCAGGCTTCAGGATGTCTTTTTACACTATATAAAGGTGGAAATTTACATTGGAAACGTTTAGTTTAGCTGTTATAAAAGTTTGTTTTTTTAGTGCTGAAAATGCATTTTCAGCTCGCACTGTACACATTTGCTATGTGAGGCATTATCTCATAAGGGAAATACTGGACAATCATATTAATGACTTCCCAGGCTTCAGGATGCCTTTTTACACTCTATAAATGTGGAAATTTACATTGGAAACGTTTGGTTTAGCTGTTAATGAAGTTTCGTTTTTTTAGTGCTGAAAATTCATTGTCTGCTGGCGCTGTACACTTTTTCTAAGTGTTGCAATATCTCATGAAGGAAATACTGGACAATCAAATTAATGACTTTCCAGGCTTCAGGATGCCTTTCTACACTATATAAAGGTGGAAATTTACATTGGAAACGTTTGGTTTAGCTGTTATAAAAGTTTGGTATTAGTGCTGTAAATGCATTTTCAGCTCGCGCTGTACACATTTGCTATGAGAGGCATTATCTCATAAGGGAAATATTGGACAATCAAATTAATGACTGCCCAGGCTTCAGAATGTCTTTTTACACTATATAAAGGTGGAAATTTACATTGGAAACGTTTAGTTTAGCTGTTAATGAAGTTTCGTTTTTTTAGTGCTGAAAATTCATTGTCTGCTGGCGCTGTACACTTTTTCTAAGTGTTACAATATCTCATGAAGGAAATACTGGACAATCAAATTAATGACTTTCCAGGCTTCAGGATGCCTTTCTACACTATATAAAGGTAGAAATTTACATTGGAAACGTTTGGTTTAGCTGTTATAAAAGTTTGGTTTTTTAGTGCTGTAAATGCAATATCAGCTCGCGCTGTACACATTTTCTATGAGAGGCATTATCTCATAAGGGAAATATTGGACAATCAAATTAATGACTGCGCAGGCTTCAGGATGTCTTTTTACACTATATAAAGGTGGAAATTTACATTGGAAACGTTTGGTTTAGCTGTTATAAAAGTTTGGTTTTTTAGTGCTGTAAATGCATTTTCAGCTCGCGCTGTACACATTTGCTATGAGAGGCATTATCTCATAAGGGAAATATTGGACAATCAAATTAATGGCTGCCCGGGCTTCAGGATGTCTTTTTACACTATATAAAGGTGGAAATTTACATTGGAAACGTTTAGTTTAGCTGTTAATGAAGTTTCGTTTTTTTAGTGCTGAAAATTCATTGTCTGCTGGCGCTGTACACTTTTTCTAAATGTTGCAATATCTCATGAAGGAAATACTGGACAATCAAATTAATGACTTTCCAGGCTTCAGGATGCCTTTCTACACTATATAAAGGTGGAAATTTACATTGGAAACGTTTGGTTTAGCTGTTATAAAAGTTTGGTTTTTTAGTGCTGTAAATGCATTTTCAGCTCGCGCTGTACACATTTGCTATGAGAGGCATTATCTCATAAGGGAAATATTGGACAATCAAATTAATGACTGCCCAGGCTTCAGGATGTCTTTTTACACTATATAAAGGTGGAAAGTTACATTGGAAACGTTTGGTTTAGGTGTTATATAAGTTTGGTTTTTTAGTGCTGAAAATGCATTTTCAGCTCGCACTGTACACATTTGCTATGTGAGGCATTATCTCATAAGGGAAATACTGGACAATCAAATTAATGACTTCCCAGGCTTCAGGATGCCTTTTTACACTCTATAAATGTGGAAATTTACATTGGAAACGTTTGGTTTAGCTGTTAATGAAGTTTCGTTTTTTTAGTGCTGAAAATTCATTGTCTGCTGGCGCTGTACACTTTTTCTAAGTTTTGCAATATCTCATGTAGGAAATACTGGACAATCAAATTAATGACTTTCCAGGCTTCAGGATGCCTTTCTACACTATATAAAGGTGGAAATTTACATTGGAAACGTTTGGTTTAGCTGTTATAAAAGTTTGGTTTTTTAGTGCTGTAAATGCATTTTCAGCTCGCGCTGTACACATTTGCTATGTGAGGCATTATCTCATAAGGGAAATACTGGACAATCAAATTAATGACTGCCCAGGCTTCAGGATGTCTTTTTACACTATATAAGGGTGGAAATTTACATTGGAAACGTTTAGTTTAGCTGTTAATGAAGTTTCGTTTTTTTAGTGCTGAAAATTCATTGTCTGCTGGCGCTGTACACATTTGCTATGTGAGGCATTATCTCATAAGGGAAATACTGGACAATCAAATTAATGACTGCCCAGGCTTCAGGATGTCTTTTTACACTATATAAAGGTGGAAATTTACATTGGAAACGTTTGGTTTAGCTGTTATAAAAGTTTGGTTTTTTAGTGCTGAAAATGCATTTTCAGCTCGCACTGTACACATTTGCTATGTGAGGCATTATCTCATAAGGGAAATACTGGACAATCAAATTAATGACTTCCCAGGCTTCAGGATGCCTTTTTACACTCTATAAATGTGGAAATTTACATTGGAAACGTTTGGTTTAGCTGTTAATGAAGTTTCGTTTTTTTAGTGCTGAAAATTCATTGTCTGCTGGCGCTGTACACTTTTTCTAAGTGTTGCAATATCTCATGAAGGAAATACTGGACAATCAAATTAATGACTTTCCAGGCTTCAGGATGCCTTTCTACACTATATAAAGGTGGAAATTTACATTGGAAACGTTTGGTTTAGCTGTTAATGAAGTTTCGTTTTTTTTAGTGCTGAAAATTCATTGTCTGCTGGCGCTGTACACTTTTTCTAAGTGTTGCAATATCTCATGAAGGAAATACTGGACAATCAAATTAATGACTTTCCAGGCTTCAGGATGCCTTTCTACACTATATAAAGGTGGAAATTTACATTGGAAACGTTTGGTTTAGCTGTTATAAAAGTTTGGTTTTTTAGTGCTGTAAATGCATTTTCAGCTCGCGCTGTACACATTTGCTATGAGAGGCATTATCTCATAAGGGAAATATTGGACAATCAAATTAATGACTGCCCAGGCTTCAGGATGTCTTTTTACACTATATAAAGGTGGACATTTACATTGGAAACGTTTAGTTCAGCTGTTAATGAAGTTTCGTTTTTTTAGTGCTTAAAATTCATTGTCTGCTGGCGCTGTACACTTTTTCTAAGTGTTGCAATATCTCATGAAGGAAATACTGGACAATCAAATTAATGACTTTCCAGGCTTCAGGATGCCTTTCTACACTATATAAAGTTGGAAATTTACATTGGAAACGTTTGGTTTAGCTGTTATAAAAGTTTGGGATTTTAGTGCTGTAAATGCATTTTCAGCTCGCGCTGTACACATTTGCTATGAGAGGCATTATCTCATAAGGGAAATATTGGACAATCAAATTAATGACTGCCCAGGCTTCAGGATGTCTTTTTACACTATATAAAGGTGGAAATTTACATTGGAAACGTTTAGTTTAGCTGTTATAAAAGTTTGTTTTTTTAGTGCTGTAAATGCATTTTCAGCTCGCGCTGTACACATTTGCTATGAGAGGCATTATCTCATAAGGGAAATATTGGACAATCAAATTAATGACTGCCCAGGCTTCAGGATGTCTTTTTACACTATATAAAGGTGGAAATTTACATTGGAAACGTTTAGTTTAGCTGTTATAAAAGTTTGTTTTTTTAGTGCTGAAAATGCATTTTCAGCTCGCACTGTACACATTTGCTATGTGAGGCATTATCTCATAAGGGAAATACTGGACAATCATATTAATGACTTCCCAGGCTTCAGGATGCCTTTTTACACTCTATAAATGTGGAAATTTACATTGGAAACGTTTGGTTTAGCTGTTAATGAAGTTTCGTTTTTTTAGTGCTGAAAATTCATTGTCTGCTGGCGCTGTACACTTTTTCTAAGTGTTGCAATATCTCATGAAGGAAATACTGGACAATCAAATTAATGACTTTCCAGGCTTCAGGATGCCTTTCTACACTATATAAAGGTGGAAATTTACATTGGAAACGTTTGGTTTAGCTGTTATAAAAGTTTGGTATTAGTGCTGTAAATGCATTTTCAGCTCGCGCTGTACACATTTGCTATGAGAGGCATTATCTCATAAGGGAAATATTGGACAATCAAATTAATGACTGCCCAGGCTTCAGGATGTCTTTTTACACTATATAAAGGTGGAAAGTTACATTGGAAACGTTTGGTTTAGGTGTTATATAAGTTTGGTTTTTTAGTGCTGAAAATGCATTTTCAGCTCGCACTGTACACATTTGCTATGTGAGGCATTATCTCATAAGGGAAATACTGGACAATCAAATTAATGACTTCCCAGGCTTCAGGATGCCTTTTTACACTCTATAAATGTGGAAATTTACATTGGAAACGTTTGGTTTAGCTGTTAATGAAGTTTCGTTTTTTTAGTGCTGAAAATTCATTGTCTGCTGGCGCTGTACACATTTGCTATGTGAGGCATTATCTCATAAGGGAAATACTGGACAATCAAATTAATGACTGCCCAGGCTTCAGGATGTCTTTTTACACTATATAAAGGTGGAAATTTACATTGGAAACGTTTGGTTTAGCTGTTATAAAAGTTTGGTTTTTTAGTGCTGAAAATGCATTTTCAGCTCGCACTGTACACATTTGCTATGTGAGGCATTATCTCATAAGGGAAATACTGGACAATCAAATTAATGACTTCCCAGGCTTCAGGATGCCTTTTTACACTCTATAAATGTGGAAATTTACATTGGAAACGTTTGGTTTAGCTGTTAATGAAGTTTCGTTTTTTTAGTGCTGAAAATTCATTGTCTGCTGGCGCTGTACACTTTTTCTAAGTGTTGGAATATCTCATGAAGGAAATACTGGACAATCAAATTAATGACTTTCCAGGCTTCAGGATGCCTTTCTACACTATATAAAGGTGGAAATTTACATTGGAAACGTTTGGTTTAGCTGTTAATGAAGTTTCGTTTTTTTTAGTGCTGAAAATTCATTGTCTGCTGGCGCTGTACACTTTTTCTAAGTGTTGCAATATCTCATGAAGGAAATACTGGACAATCAAATTAATGACTTTCCAGGCTTCAGGATGCCTTTCTACACTATATAAAGGTGGAAATTTACATTGGAAACGTTTGGTTTAGCTGTTATAAAAGTTTGGGTTTTTAGTGCTGTAAATGCATTTTCAGCTCGCGCTGTACACATTTGCTATGAGAGGCATTATCTCATAAGGGAAATATTGGACAATCAAATTAATGACTGCCCAGGCTTCAGGATGTCTTTTTACACTATATAAAGGTGGAAATTTACATTGGAAACGTTTAGTTTAGCTGTTATAAAAGTTTGTTTTTTTAGTGCTGTAAATGCATTTTCAGCTCGCGCTGTACACATTTGCTATGAGAGGCATTATCTCATAAGGGAAATATTGGACAATCAAATTAATGACTGCCCAGGCTTCAGGATGTCTTTTTACACTATATAAAGGTGGAAATTTACATTGGAAACGTTTAGTTTAGCTGTTATAAAAGTTTGTTTTTTTAGTGCTGAAAATGCATTTTCAGCTCGCACTGTACACATTTGCTATGTGAGGCATTATCTCATAAGGGAAATACTGGACAATCATATTAATGACTTCCCAGGCTTCAGGATGCCTTTTTACACTCTATAAATGTGGAAATTTACATTGGAAACGTTTGGTTTAGCTGTTAATGAAGTTTCGTTTTTTTAGTGCTGAAAATTCATTGTCTGCTGGCGCTGTACACTTTTTCTAAGTGTTGCAATATCTCATGAAGGAAATACTGGACAATCAAATTAATGACTTTCCAGGCTTCAGGATGCCTTTCTACACTAAATAAAGGTGGAAATTTACATTGGAAACGTTTGGTTTAGCTGTTAATGAAGTTTCGTTTTTTTTAGTGCTGAAAATTCATTGTCTGCTGGCGCTGTACACTTTTTCTAAGTGTTGCAATATCTCATGAAGGAAATACTGGACAATCAAATTAATGACTTTCCAGGCTTCAGGATGCCTTTCTACACTATATAAAGGTAGAAATTTACATTGGAAACGTTTGGTTTAGCTGTTATAAAAGTTTGGTTTTTTAGTGCTGTAAATGCAATATCAGCTCGCGCTGTACACATTTTCTATGAGAGGCATTATCTCATAAGGGAAATATTGGACAATCAAATTAATGACTGCGCAGGCTTCAGGATGTCTTTTTACACTATATAAAGGTGGAAATTTACATTGGAAACGTTTGGTTTAGCTGTTATAAAAGTTTGGTTTTTTAGTGCTGTAAATGCATTTTCAGCTCGCGCTGTACACATTTGCTATGAGAGGCATTATCTCATAAGGGAAATATTGGACAATCAAATTAATGGCTGCCCGGGCTTCAGGATGTCTTTTTACACTATATAAAGGTGGAAATTTACATTGGAAACGTTTAGTTTAGCTGTTAATGAAGTTTCGTTTTTTTAGTGCTGAAAATTCATTGTCTGCTGGCGCTGTACACTTTTTCTAAATGTTGCAATATCTCATGAAGGAAATACTGGACAATCAAATTAATGACTTTCCAGGCTTCAGGATGCCTTTCTACACTATATAAAGGTGGAAATTTACATTGGAAACGTTTGGTTTAGCTGTTATAAAAGTTTGGTTTTTTAGTGCTGTAAATGCATTTTCAGCTCGCGCTGTACACATTTGCTATGAGAGGCATTATCTCATAAGGGAAATATTGGACAATCAAATTAATGACTGCCCAGGCTTCAGGATGTCTTTTTACACTATATAAAGGTGGAAAGTTACATTGGAAACGTTTGGTTTAGGTGTTATATAAGTTTGGTTTTTTAGTGCTGAAAATGCATTTTCAGCTCGCACTGTACACATTTGCTATGTGAGGCATTATCTCATAAGGGAAATACTGGACAATCAAATTAATGACTTCCCAGGCTTCAGGATGCCTTTTTACACTCTATAAATGTGGAAATTTACATTGGAAACGTTTGGTTTAGCTGTTAATGAAGTTTCGTTTTTTTAGTGCTGAAAATTCATTGTCTGCTGGCGCTGTACACTTTTTCTAAGTTTTGCAATATCTCATGTAGGAAATACTGGACAATCAAATTAATGACTTTCCAGGCTTCAGGATGCCTTTCTACACTATATAAAGGTGGAAATTTACATTGGAAACGTTTGGTTTAGCTGTTATAAAAGTTTGGTTTTTTAGTGCTGTAAATGCATTTTCAGCTCGCGCTGTACACATTTGCTATGTGAGGCATTATCTCATAAGGGAAATACTGGACAATCAAATTAATGACTGCCCAGGCTTCAGGATGTCTTTTTACACTATATAAGGGTGGAAATTTACATTGGAAACGTTTAGTTTAGCTGTTAATGAAGTTTCGTTTTTTTAGTGCTGAAAATTCATTGTCTGCTGGCGCTGTACACATTTGCTATGTGAGGCATTATCTCATAAGGGAAATACTGGACAATCAAATTAATGACTGCCCAGGCTTCAGGATGTCTTTTTACACTATATAAAGGTGGAAATTTACATTGGAAACGTTTGGTTTAGCTGTTATAAAAGTTTGGTTTTTTAGTGCTGAAAATGCATTTTCAGCTCGCACTGTACACATTTGCTATGTGAGGCATTATCTCATAAGGGAAATACTGGACAATCAAATTAATGACTTCCCAGGCTTCAGGATGCCTTTTTACACTCTATAAATGTGGAAATTTACATTGGAAACGTTTGGTTTAGCTGTTAATGAAGTTTCGTTTTTTTAGTGCTGAAAATTCATTGTCTGCTGGCGCTGTACACTTTTTCTAAGTGTTGCAATATCTCATGAAGGAAATACTGGACAATCAAATTAATGACTTTCCAGGCTTCAGGATGCCTTTCTACACTAAATAAAGGTGGAAATTTACATTGGAAACGTTTGGTTTAGCTGTTAATGAAGTTTCGTTTTTTTTAGTGCTGAAAATTCATTGTCTGCTGGCGCTGTACACTTTTTCTAAGTGTTGCAATATCTCATGAAGGAAATACTGGACAATCAAATTAATGACTTTCCAGGCTTCAGGATGCCTTTCTACACTATATAAAGGTGGAAATTTACATTGGAAACGTTTGGTTTAGCTGTTATAAAAGTTTGGTTTTTTAGTGCTGTAAATGCATTTTCAGCTCGCGCTGTACACATTTGCTATGAGAGGCATTATCTCATAAGGGAAATATTGGACAATCAAATTAATGACTGCCCAGGCTTCAGGATGTCTTTTTACACTATATAAAGGTGGACATTTACATTGGAAACGTTTAGTTCAGCTGTTAATGAAGTTTCGTTTTTTTAGTGCTGAAAATTCATTGTCTGCTGGCGCTGTACACTTTTTCTAAGTGTTGCAATATCTCATGAAGGAAATACTGGACAATCAAATTAATGACTTTCCAGGCTTCAGGATGCCTTTCTACACTATATAAAGGTGGAAATTTACATTGGAAACGTTTGGTTTAGCTGTTATAAAAGTTTGGGTTTTTAGTGCTGTAAATGCATTTTCAGCTCGCGCTGTACACATTTGCTATGAGAGGCATTATCTCATAAGGGAAATATTGGACAATCAAATTAATGACTGCCCAGGCTTCAGGATGTCTTTTTACACTATATAAAGGTGGAAATTTACATTGGAAACGTTTAGTTTAGCTGTTATAAAAGTTTGTTTTTTTAGTGCTGTAAATGCATTTTCAGCTCGCGCTGTACACATTTGCTATGAGAGGCATTATCTCATAAGGGAAATATTGGACAATCAAATTAATGACTGCCCAGGCTTCAGGATGTCTTTTTACACTATATAAAGGTGGAAATTTACATTGGAAACGTTTAGTTTAGCTGTTATAAAAGTTTGTTTTTTTAGTGCTGAAAATGCATTTTCAGCTCGCACTGTACACATTTGCTATGTGAGGCATTATCTCATAAGGGAAATACTGGACAATCATATTAATGACTTCCCAGGCTTCAGGATGCCTTTTTACACTCTATAAATGTGGAAATTTACATTGGAAACGTTTGGTTTAGCTGTTAATGAAGTTTCGTTTTTTTAGTGCTGAAAATTCATTGTCTGCTGGCGCTGTACACTTTTTCTAAGTGTTGCAATATCTCATGAAGGAAATACTGGACAATCAAATTAATGACTTTCCAGGCTTCAGGATGCCTTTCTACACTATATAAAGGTGGAAATTTACATTGGAAACGTTTGGTTTAGCTGTTATAAAAGTTTGGTATTAGTGCTGTAAATGCATTTTCAGCTCGCGCTGTACACATTTGCTATGAGAGGCATTATCTCATAAGGGAAATATTGGACAATCAAATTAATGACTGCCCAGGCTTCAGAATGTCTTTTTACACTATATAAAGGTGGAAATTTACATTGGAAACGTTTAGTTTAGCTGTTAATGAAGTTTCGTTTTTTTAGTGCTGAAAATTCATTGTCTGCTGGCGCTGTACACTTTTTCTAAGTGTTGCAATATCTCATGAAGGAAATACTGGACAATCAAATTAATGACTTTCCAGGCTTCAGGATGCCTTTCTACACTATATAAAGGTAGAAATTTACATTGGAAACGTTTGGTTTAGCTGTTATAAAAGTTTGGTTTTTTAGTGCTGTAAATGCATTTTCAGCTCGCGCTGTACACATTTGCTATGAGAGGCATTATCTCATAAGGGAAATATTGGACAATCAAATTAATGGCTGCCCGGGCTTCAGGATGTCTTTTTACACTATATAAAGGTGGAAATTTACATTGGAAACGTTTAGTTTAGCTGTTAATGAAGTTTCGTTTTTTTAGTGCTGAAAATTCATTGTCTGCTGGCGCTGTACACTTTTTCTAAATGTTGCAATATCTCATGAAGGAAATACTGGACAATCAAATTAATGACTTTCCAGGCTTCAGGATGCCTTTCTACACTATATAAAGGTGGAAATTTACATTGGAAACGTTTGGTTTAGCTGTTATAAAAGTTTGGTTTTTTAGTGCTGTAAATGCATTTTCAGCTCGCGCTGTACACATTTGCTATGAGAGGCATTATCTCATAAGGGAAATATTGGACAATCAAATTAATGACTGCCCAGGCTTCAGGATGTCTTTTTACACTATATAAAGGTGGAAAGTTACATTGGAAACGTTTGGTTTAGGTGTTATATAAGTTTGGTTTTTTAGTGCTGAAAATGCATTTTCAGCTCGCACTGTACACATTTGCTATGTGAGGCATTATCTCATAAGGGAAATACTGGACAATCAAATTAATGACTTCCCAGGCTTCAGGATGCCTTTTTACACTCTATAAATGTGGAAATTTACATTGGAAACGTTTGGTTTAGCTGTTAATGAAGTTTCGTTTTTTTAGTGCTGAAAATTCATTGTCTGCTGGCGCTGTACACTTTTTCTAAGTTTTGCAATATCTCATGTAGGAAATACTGGACAATCAAATTAATGACTTTCCAGGCTTCAGGATGCCTTTCTACACTATATAAAGGTGGAAATTTACATTGGAAACGTTTGGTTTAGCTGTTATAAAAGTTTGGTTTTTTAGTGCTGTAAATGCATTTTCAGCTCGCGCTGTACACATTTGCTATGTGAGGCATTATCTCATAAGGGAAATACTGGACAATCAAATTAATGACTGCCCAGGCTTCAGGATGTCTTTTTACACTATATAAAGGTGGAAATTTACATTGGAAACGTTTGGTTTAGCTGTTATAAAAGTTTGGTTTTTTTAGTGCTGAAAATTCATTGTCTGCTGGCGCTGTACACTTTTTCTAAGTGTTGCAATATCTCATGAAGGAAATACTGGACAATCTAATTAATGACTTTCCAGGCTCCAGGATGCCTTTCTACACTATATAAAGGTGGAAATTTACATTGGAAACGTTTGGTTTAGCTGTTATAAAAGTTTGGTTTTTTAGTGCTGTAAATGCATTTTCAGCTCGCGCTGTACACATTTGCTATGAGAGGCATTATCTCATAAGGGAAATATTGGACAATCAAATTAATAACTGCCCAGGCTTCAGGATGTCTTTTTACACTATATAAAGGTGGAAATTTACATTGGAAACGTTTAGTTTAGCTGTTAATGAAGTTTCGTTTTTTTAGTGCTGAAAATTCATTGTCTACTGGCGCTGTACACTTTTTCTAAGTGTTGCAATTTCCATGAAGGAAATACTGGACAATCACATTAATGACTTTCCAGGCTTCAGGATGCCTTTCTACACTATATAAAGGTGGAAATTTACATTGGAAACGTTTGGTTTAGCTGTTATAAAAGTTTGGTTTTTTAGTGCTGTAAATGCATTTTCAGCTCGCGCTGTACACATTTGCTATGAGAGGCATTATCTCATAAGGGAAATATTGGACAATCAAATTAATGACTGCCCAGGCTTCAGGATGTCTTTTTACACTATATAAAGGTGGAAATTTACATTGGAAACGTTTGGTTTAGCTGTTATAAAAGTTTGTTTTTTTAGTGCTGAAAATGCATTTTCAGCTCGCACTGTACACATTTGCTATGTGAGGCATTATCTCATAAGGGAAATACTGGACAATCAAATTAATGACTTCCCAGGCTTCAGGATGCATTTTTACACTCTATAAATGTGGAAATTTACATTGGAAACGTTTGGTTTAGCTGTTAATGAAGTTTCGTTTTTTTAGTGCTGAAAATTCATTGTCTGCTGGCGCTGTACACCTTTTCTAAGTGTTGCAATATCTCATGAAGGAAATACTGGACAATCAAATTAATGACTTTCCAGGCTTCAGGATGCCTTTCTACACTATATAAAGGTGGAAATTTACATTGGAAACGTTTGGTTTAGCTGTTATAAAAGTTTGGGTTTTTAGTGCTGTAAATGCATTTTCAGCTCGCGCTGTACACATTTGCTATGAGAGGCATTATCTCATAAGGGAAATATTGGACAATCAAATTAATGACTGCGCAGGCTTCAGGATGTCTTTTTACACTATATAAAGGTGGAAATTTACATTGGAAACGTTTGGTTTAGCTGTTATAAAAGTTTGGTTTTTTAGTGCTGTAAATGCATTTTCAGCTCGCGCTGTACACATTTGCTATGAGAGGCATTATCTCATAAGGGAAGTATTGGACAATCAAATTAATGGCTGCCCGGGCTTCAGGATGTCTTTTTACACTATATAAAGGTGGAAATTTACATTGGAAACGTTTAGTTTAGCTGTTAATGAAGTTTCGTTTTTTTAGTGCTGAAAATTCGTCTGCTGGCGCTGTACACTTTTTCTAAATGTTGCAATATCTCATGAAGGAAATACTGGACAATCAAATTAATGACTTTCCAGGCTTCAGGATGCTTTTCTACACTATATAAAGGTGGAAATTTACATTGGAAACGTTTGGTTTAGCTGTTATAAAAGTTTGGTTTTTTAGTGCTGAAAATGCATTTTCAGCTCGCACTGTACACATTTGCTATGTGAGGCATTATCTCATAAGGGAAATACTGGACAATCAAATTAATGACTTCCCAGGCTTCAGGATGCCTTTTTACACTCTATAAATGTGGAAATTTACATTGGAAACGTTTGGTTTAGCTGTTAATGAAGTTTCGTTTTTTTAGTGCTGAAAATTCATTGTCTGCTGGCGCTGTACACTTTTTCTAAGTTTTGCAATATCTCATGTAGGAAATACTGGACAATCAAATTAATGACTTTCCAGGCTTCAGGATGCCTTTCTACACTATATAAAGGTGGAAATTTACATTGGAAACGTTTGGTTTAGCTGTTATAAAAGTTTGGTTTTTTTAGTGCTGTAAATGCATTTTCAGCTCGCGCTGTACACATTTGCTATGTGAGGCATTATCTCATAAGGGAAATACTGGACAATCAAATTAATGACTGCCCAGGCTTCAGGATGTCTTTTTACACTATATAAAGGTGGAAATTTACATTGGAAACGTTTGGTTTAGCTGTTATAAAAGTTTGGTTTTTTTAGTGCTGAAAATTCATTGTCTGCTGGCGCTGTACACTTTTTCTAAGTGTTGCAATATCTCATGAAGGAAATACTGGACAATCAAATTAATGACTTTCCAGGCTCCAGGATGCCTTTCTACACTATATAAAGGTGGAAATTTACATTGGAAACGTTTGGTTTAGCTGTTATAAAAGTTTGGTTTTTTAGTGCTGTAAATGCATTTTCAGCTCGCGCTGTACACATTTGCTATGAGAGGCATTATCTCATAAGGGAAATATTGGACAATCAAATTAATGACTGCCCAGGCTTCAGGATGTCTTTTTACACTATATAAAGGTGGAAATTTACATTGGAAAAGTTTAGTTTAGCTGTTAATGAAGTTTCGTTTTTTTAGTGCTGAAAATTCATTGTCTACTGGCGCTGTACACTTTTTCTAAGTGTTGCAATATCTCATGAAGGAAATACTGGACAATCACATTAATGACTTTCCAGGCTTCAGGATGCCTTTCTACACTATATAAAGGTGGAAATTTACATTGGAAACGTTTGGTTTAGCTGTTATAAAAGTTTGGTTTTTTAGTGCTGTAAATGCATTTTCAGCTCGCGCTGTACACATTTGCTATGAGAGGCATTATCTCATAAGGGAAATATTGGACAATCAAATTAATGACTGCCCAGGCTTCAGGATGTCTTTTTACACTATATAAAGGTGGAAATTTACATTGGAAACGTTTGGTTTAGCTGTTATAAAAGTTTGGTTTTTTAGTGCTGAAAATGCATTTTCAGCTCGCACTGTACACATTTGCTATGTGAGGCATTATCTCATAAGGGAAATATTGGACAATCAAATTAATGACTGCCCAGGCTTCAGGATGTCTTTTTACACTATATAAAGGTGGAAATTTACATTGGAAATGTTTAGTTTAGCTGTTAATGAAGTTTCGTTTTTTTAGTGCTGAAAATTCATTGTCTACTGGCGCTGTACACTTTTTCTAAGTGTTGCAATATCTCATGAAGGAAATACTGGACAATCACATTAATGACTTTCCAGGCTTCAGGATGCCTTTCTACACTATATAAAGGTGGAAATTTACATTGGAAACGTTTGGTTTAGCTGTTATAAAAGTTTGGTTTTTTAGTGCTGTAAATGCATTTTCAGCTCGCGCTGTACACATTTGCTATGAGAGGCATTATCTCATAAGGGAAATATTGGACAATCAAATTAATGACTGCCCAGGCTTCAGGATGTCTTTTTACACTATATAAAGGTGGAAATTTACATTGGAAACGTTTGGTTTAGCTGTTATAAAAGTTTGGTTTTTTAGTGCTGAAAATGCATTTTCAGCTCGCACTGTACACATTTGCTATGTGAGGCATTATCTCATAAGGGAAATACTGGACAATCAAATTAATGACTTCCCAGGCTTCAGGATGCATTTTTACACTCTATAAATGTGGAAATTTACATTGGAAACGTTTGGTTTAGCTGTTAATGAAGTTTCGTTTTTTTAGTGCTGAAAATTCATTGTCTGCTGGCGCTGTACACCTTTTCTAAGTGTTGCAATATCTCATGAAGGAAATACTGGACAATCAAATTAATGACTTTCCAGGCTTCAGGATGCCTTTCTACACTATATAAAGGTGGAAATTTACATTGGAAACGTTTGGTTTAGCTGTTATAAAAGTTTGGGTTTTTAGTGCTGTAAATGCATTTTCAGCTCGCGCTGTACACATTTGCTATGAGAGGCATTATCTCATAAGGGAAATATTGGACAATCAAATTAATGACTGCGCAGGCTTCATGATGTCTTTTTACACTATATAAAGGTGGAAATTTACATTGGAAACGTTTGGTTTAGCTGTTATAAAAGTTTGGTTTTTTAGTGCTGTAAATGCATTTTCAGCTCGCGCTGTACACATTTGCTATGAGAGGCATTATCTCATAAGGGAAATATTGGACAATCAAATTAATGGCTGCCCGGGCTTCAGGATGTCTTTTTACACTATATAAAGGTGGAAATTTACATTGGAAACGTTTAGTTTAGCTGTTAATGAAGTTTCGTTTTTTTAGTGCTGAAAATTCGTCTGCTGGCGCTGTACACTTTTTCTAAATGTTGCAATATCTCATGAAGGAAATACTGGACAATCAAATTAATGACTTTCCAGGCTTCAGGATGCTTTTCTACACTATATAAAGGTGGAAATTTACATTGGAAACGTTTGGTTTAGCTGTTATAAAAGTTTGGTTTTTTAGTGCTGTAAATGCATTTTCAGCTCGCGCTGTACACATTTGCTATGAGAGGCATTATCTCATAAGGGAAATATTGGACAATCAAATTAATGACTGCCCAGGCTTCAGAATGTCTTTTTACACTATATAAAGGTGGAAATTTACATTGGAAACGTTTGGTTTAGGTGTTATATAAGTTTGGTTTTTTAGTGCTGAAAATGCATTTTCAGCTCGCACTGTACACATTTGCTATGTGAGGCATTATCTCATAAGGGAAATATTGGACAATCAAATTAATGACTGCCCAGGCTTCAGGATGTCTTTTTACACTATATAAAGGTGGAAATTTACATTGGAAAAGTTTAGTTTAGCTGTTAATGAAGTTTCGTTTTTTTAGTGCTGAAAATTCATTGTCTACTGGCGCTGTACACTTTTTCTAAGTGTTGCAATATCTCATGAAGGAAATACTGGACAATCAAATTAATGACTTTCCAGGCTTCAGGATGCCTTTCTACACTATATAAAGGTGGAAATTTACATTGGAAACGTTTGGTTTAGCTGTTATAAAAGTTTGGTTTTTTTAGTGCTGTAAATGCATTTTCAGCTCGCGCTGTACACATTTGCTATGAGAGGCATTATCTCATAAGGGAAATATTGGACAATCAAATTAATGACTGCCCAGGCTTCAGGATGTCTTTTTACACTATATAAAGGTGGAAATTTACATTGGAAACGTTTGGTTTAGCTGTTATAAAAGTTTGGTTTTTTAGTGCTGAAAATGCATTTTCAGCTCGCACTGTACACATTTGCTATGTGAGGCATTATCTCATAAGGGAAATACTGGACAATCAAATTAATGACTTCCCAGGCTTCAGGATGCATTTTTACACTCTATAAATGTGGAAATTTACATTGGAAACGTTTGGTTTAGCTGTTAATGAAGTTTCGTTTTTTTAGTGCTGAAAATTCATTGTCTGCTGGCGCTGTACACCTTTTCTAAGTGTTGCAATATCTCATGAAGGAAATACTGGACAATCAAATTAATGACTTTCCAGGCTTCAGGATGCCTTTCTACACTATATAAAGGTGGAAATTTACATTGGAAACGTTTGGTTTAGCTGTTATAAAAGTTTGGTTTTTTAGTGCTGTAAATGCATTTTCAGCTCGCACTGTACACATTTGCTATGAGAGGCATTATCTCAGAAGGGAAATATTGGACAATCAAATTAATGGCTGCCCGGGCTTCAGGATGTCTTTTTACACTATATAAAGGTGGAAATTTACATTGGAAACGTTTAGTTTAGCTGTTAATGAAGTTTCGTTTTTTTAGTGCTGAAAATTCGTCTGCTGGCGCTGTACACTTTTTCTAAATGTTGCAATATCTCATGAAGGAAATACTGGACAATCAAATTAATGACTTTCCAGGCTTCAGGATGCTTTTCTACACTATATAAAGGTGGAAATTTACATTGGAAACGTTTGGTTTAGCTGTTATAAAAGTTTGGTTTTTTAGTGCTGTAAATGCATTTTCAGCTCGCGCTGTACACATTTGCTATGAGAGGCATTATCTCATAAGGGAAATATTGGACAATCAAATTAATGACTGCCCAGGCTTCAGGATGTCTTTTTACACTATATAAAGGTGGAAATTTACATTGGAAACGTTTGGTTTAGGTGTTATATAAGTTTGGTTTTTTAGTGCTGAAAATGCATTTTCAGCTCGCACTGTACACATTTGCTATGTGAGGCATTATCTCATAAGGGAAATACTGGACAATCAAATTAATGACTTCCCAGGCTTCAGGATGCCTTTTTACACTCTATAAATGTGGAAATTTACATTGGAAACGTTTGGTTTAGCTGTTAATGAAGTTTCGTTTTTTTAGTGCTGAAAATTCATTGTCTGCTGGCGCTGTACACTTTTTCTAAGTGTTGCAATATCTCATGAAGGAAATACTGGACAATCAAATTAATGACTTTCCAGGCTCCAGGATGCCTTTCTACACTATATAAAGGTGGAAATTTACATTGGAAACGTTTGGTTTAGCTGTTATAAAAGTTTGGTTTTTTAGTGCTGTAAATGCATTTTCAGCTCGCGCTGTACACATTTGCTATGAGAGGCATTATCTCATAAGGGAAATATTGGACAATCAAATTAATGACTGCCCAGGCTTCAGGATGTCTTTTTACACTATATAAAGGTGGAAATTTACATTGGAAAAGTTTAGTTTAGCTGTTAATGAAGTTTCGTTTTTTTAGTGCTGAAAATTCATTGTCTACTGGCGCTGTACACTTTTTCTAAGTGTTGCAATATCTCATGAAGGAAATACTGGACAATCACATTAATGACTTTCCAGGCTTCAGGATGCCTTTCTACACTATATAAAGGTGGAAATTTACATTGGAAACGTTTGGTTTAGCTGTTATAAAAGTTTGGTTTTTTAGTGCTGTAAATGCATTTTCAGCTCGCGCTGTACACATTTGCTATGAGAGGCATTATCTCATAAGGGAAATATTGGACAATCAAATTAATGACTGCCCAGGCTTCAGGATGTCTTTTTACACTATATAAAGGTGGAAATTTACATTGGAAACGTTTGGTTTAGCTGTTATAAAAGTTTGGTTTTTTAGTGCTGAAAATGCATTTTCAGCTCGCACTGTACACATTTGCTATGTGAGGCATTATCTCATAAGGGAAATATTGGACAATCAAATTAATGACTGCCCAGGCTTCAGGATGTCTTTTTACACTATATAAAGGTGGAAATTTACATTGGAAAAGTTTAGTTTAGCTGTTAATGAAGTTTCGTTTTTTTAGTGCTGAAAATTCATTGTCTACTGGCGCTGTACACTTTTTCTAAGTGTTGCAATATCTCATGAAGGAAATACTGGACAATCACATTAATGACTTTCCAGGCTTCAGGATGCCTTTCTACACTATATAAAGGTGGAAATTTACATTGGAAACGTTTGGTTTAGCTGTTATAAAAGTTTGGTTTTTTAGTGCTGTAAATGCATTTTCAGCTCGCGCTGTACACATTTGCTATGAGAGGCATTATCTCATAAGGGAAATATTGGACAATCAAATTAATGACTGCCCAGGCTTTAGAATGTCTTTTTACACTATATAAAGGTGGAAATTTACATTGGAAACGTTTAGTTTAGCTGTTAATGAAGTTTCGTTTTTTTAGTGCTGAAAATCCATTGTCTGCTGGCGCTGTACACTTTTTCTAAGTGTTGCAATATCTCATGAAGGAAATACTGGACAATCAAATTAATGACTTTCCAGGCTTCAGGATGCCTTTCTACACTATATAAAGGTAGAAATTTACATTGGAAACGTTTGGTTTAGCTGTTATAAAAGTTTGGTTTTTTAGAGCTGTAAATGCATTTTCAGCTCGCGCTGTACACATTTGCTATGAGAGGCATTATCTCATAAGGGAAATATTGGACAATCAAATTAATGACTGCCCAGGCTTCAGGATGTCTTTTTACACTCTTTCAAGGTGGAAATTTACATTGGAAACGTTTGGTTTAGCTGTTATAAAAGTTTGGTTTTTTAGTGCTGAAAATGCATTTTCAGCTCGCACTGTACACATTTGCTATGTGAGGCATTATCTCATAAGGGAAATACTGGACAATCAAATTAATGACTTCCCAGGCTTCAGGATGCATTTTTACACTCTATAAATGTGGAAATTTACATTGGAAACGTTTGGTTTAGCTGTTAATGAAGTTTCGTTTTTTTAGTGCTGAAAATTCATTGTCTGCTGGCGCTGTACACCTTTTCTAAGTGTTGCAATATCTCATGAAGGAAATACTGGACAATCAAATTAATGACTTTCCAGGCTTCAGGATGCCTTTCTACACTATATAAAGGTGGAAATTTACATTGGAAACGTTTGGTTTAGCTGTTATAAAAGTTTGGGTTTTTAGTGCTGTAAATGCATTTTCAGCTCGCGCTGTACACATTTGCTATGAGAGGCATTATCTCATAAGGGAAATATTGGACAATCAAATTAATGACTGCCCAGGCTTCAGGATGTCTTTTTACACTATATAAAGGTGGAAATTTACATTGGAAACGTTTAGTTTAGCTGTTATAAAAGTTTGTTTTTTTAGTGCTGTAAATGCATTTTCAGCTCGCGCTGTACACATTTGCTATGAGAGGCATTATCTCATAAGGGAAATATTGGACAATCAAATTAATGACTGCCCAGGCTTCAGGATGTCTTTTTACACTATATAAAGGTGGAAATTTACATTGGAAACGTTTAGTTTAGCTGTTATAAAAGTTTGTTTTTTTAGTGCTGAAAATGCATTTTCAGCTCGCACTGTACACATTTGCTATGTGAGGCATTATCTCATAAGGGAAATACTGGACAATCAAATTAATGACTTCCCAGGCTTCAGGATGCCTTTTTACACTCTATAAATGTGGAAATTTACATTGGAAACGTTTGGTTTAGCTGTTAATGAAGTTTCGTTTTTTTAGTGCTGAAAATTCATTGTCTGCTGGCGCTGTACACTTTTTCTAAGTGTTGCAATATCTCATGAAGGAAATACTGGACAATCAAATTAATGACTTTCCAGGCTTCAGGATGCCTTTCTACACTATATAAAGGTGGAAATTTACATTGGAAACGTTTGGTTTAGCTGTTATAAAAGTTTGGTTTTTTAGTGCTGTAAATGCATTTTCAGCTCGCGCTGTACACATTTGCTATGAGAGGCATTATCTCATAAGGGAAATATTGGACAATCAAATTAATGACTGCCCAGGCTTCAGAATGTCTTTTTACACTATATAAAGGTGGAAATTTACATTGGAAACGTTTAGTTTAGCTGTTAATGAAGTTTCGTTTTTTTAGTGCTGAAAATTCATTGTCTGCTGGCGCTGTACACTTTTTCTAAGTGTTGCAATATCTCATGAAGGAAATACTGGACAATCAAATTAATGACTTTCCAGGCTTCAGGATGCCTTTCTACACTATATAAAGGTAGAAATTTACATTGGAAACGTTTGGTTTAGCTGTTATAAAAGTTTGGTTTTTTAGTGCTGTAAATGCATTTTCAGCTCGCGCTGTACACATTTGCTATGAGAGGCATTATCTCATAAGGGAAATATTGGACAATCAAATTAATGACTGCCCAGGCTTCAGGATGTCTTTTTACACTCTTTCAAGGTGGAAATTTACATTGGAAACGTTTGGTTTAGCTGTTATAAAAGTTTGTTTTTTTAGTGCTGTAAATGCATTTTCAGCTCGCGCTGTACACATTTGCTATGAGAGGCATTATCTCATAAGGGAAATATTGGAAAATCAAATTAATGGCTGCCCAGGCTTCAGGATGTCTTTTTACACTATATAAAGGTGGAAATTTACATTGGAAACGTTTAGTTTAGCTGTTAATGAAGTTTCGGTTTTTTAGTGCTGAAAATTCATTGTCTGCTGGCGCTGTACACATTTTCTAAGTGTTGCAATATCTCATGAAGGAAATACTGGACAATCAAATTAATGACTTTCCAGGCTTCAGGATGCCTTTCTACACTATATAAAGGTGGAAATTTACATTGGAAACGTTTGGTTTAGCTGTTATAAAAGTTTGGTTTTTTAGTGCTGAAAATGCATTTTCAGCTCGCACTGTACACATTTGCTATGTGAGGCATTATCTCATGAAGGAAATACTGGACAATCAAATTAATGACTTTCCAGGCTTCAGGATGCCTTTCTACACTATATAAAGGTGGAAATCTACATTGGAAACGTTTGGTTTAGCTGTTATAAAAGTTTGGTTTTTTAGTGCTGTAAATGCATTTTCAGCTCGCGCTGTACACATTTGCTATGAGAGGCATTATCTCATAAGGGAAATATTGGACAATCAAATTAATGACTGCCCAGGCTTCAGGATGTCTTTTTACACTATATAAAGGTGGAAATTTACATTGGAAACATTTAGTTTAGCTGTTAATGAAGTTTCGTTTTTTTAGTGCTGAAAATTCATTGTCTGCTGGCGCTGTACACTTTTTCTAAGTGTTGCAATATCTCATGAAGGAAATACTGGACAATCAAATTAATGACTTTCCAGGCTTCAAGATGCCTTTCTACACTATATAAAGGTGGAAATTTACATTGGAAACGTTTGGTTAAGCTGTTATAAAAGTTTGGTTTTTTAGTGCTGTAAATGCATTTTCAGCCCGCGCTGTACACATTTGCTATGAGAGGCATTATCTCATAAGGGAAATATTGGACAATCAAATTAATGACTGCCCAGGCTTCAGGATGTCTTTTTACACTATATAAAGGTGGAAATTTACATTGGAAACGTTTGGTTTAGCTGTTATAAAAGTTTGGTTTTTTAGTGCTGTAAATGCATTTTCAGCTCGCGCTGTACACATTTGCTATGAGAGGCATTATCTCATAAGGGAAATATTGGACAATCAAATTAATGGCTGCCCGGGCTTCAGGATGTCTTTTTACACTATATAAAGGTGGAAATTTACATTGGAAACGTTTAGTTTAGCTGTTAATGAAGTTTCGTTTTTTTAGTGCTGAAAATTCATTGTCTGCTGGCGCTGTACACTTTTTCTAAATGTTGCAATATCTCATGAAGGAAATACTGGACAATCAAATTAATGACTTTCCAGGCTTCAGGATGCCTTTCTACACTATATAAAGGTGGAAATTTACATTGGAAACGTTTGGTTTAGCTGTTATAAAAGTTTGGTTTTTTAGTGCTGTAAATGCATTTTCAGCTCTCGCTGTACACATTTGCTATGAGAGGCATTATCTCATAAGGGAAATATTGGACAATCAAATTAATGACTGCCCAGGCTTCAGGATGTCTTTTTACACTATATAAAGGAGGAAATTTACATTGGAAACGTTTGGTTTAGGTGTTATAAAAGTTTGTTTTTTTAGTGCTGAAAATGCATTTTCAGCTCGCGCTGTACACATTTGCAATGAGAGGCATTATCTCATAAGGGAAATACTGGACAATCAAATTAATGACTTCCCAGGCTTCAGGATGCCTTTTTACACTCTATAAATGTGGAAATTTACATTGGAAACGTTTGGTTTAGCTGTTAATGAAGTTTCGTTTTTTTTAGTGCTGAAAATTCATTGTCTGCTGGCGCTGTACACTTTTTCTAAGTGTTGCAATATCTCATGAAGGAAATACTGGACAATCAAATTAATGACTTTCCAGGCTTCAGGATGCCTTTCTACACTATATAAAGGTGGAAATTTACATTGGAAACGTTTGGTTTAGCTGTTATAAAAGTTTGGTTTTTTAGTGCTGTAAATGCATTTTCAGCTCGCGCTGTACACATTTGCTATGAGAGGCATTATCTCATAAGGGAAATATTGGACAATCAAATTAATGACTGCCCAGGCTTCAGGATGTCTTTTTACACTATATAAAGGTGGAAATTTACATTGGAAACGATTGGTTTAGCTGTTATAAAAGTTTGTTTTTTTAGTGCTGTAAATGCATTTTCAGCTCGCGCTGTACACATTTGCTATGAGAGGCATTATCTCATAAGGGAAATATTGGACAATCAAATTAATGACTGCCCAGGCTTCAGGATGTCTTTTTACACTATATAAAGGTGGAAATTTACATTGGAAACATTTAGTTTAGCTGTTAATGAAGTTTCGTTTTTTTAGTGCTGAAAATTCATTGTCTGCTGGCGCTGTACACTTTTTCTAAGTGTTGCAATATCTCATGAAGGAAATACTGGACAATCAAATTAATGACTTTCCAGGCTTCAAGATGCCTTTCTACACTATATAAAGGTGGAAATTTACATTGGAAACGTTTGGTTAAGCTGTTATAAAAGTTTGGTTTTTTAGTGCTGTAAATGCATTTTCAGCCCGCGCTGTACACATTTGCTATGAGAGGCATTATCTCATAAGGGAAATATTGGACAATCAAATTAATGACTGCCCAGGCTTCAGGATGTCTTTTTACACTATATAAAGGTGGAAATTTACATTGGAAACGTTTGGTTTAGCTGTTATAAAAGTTTGGTTTTTTAGTGCTGTAAATGCATTTTCAGCTCGCGCTGTACACATTTGCTATGAGAGGCATTATCTCATAAGGGAAATATTGGACAATCAAATTAATGGCTGCCCGGGCTTCAGGATGTCTTTTTACACTATATAAAGGTGGAAATTTACATTGGAAACGTTTAGTTTAGCTGTTAATGAAGTTTCGTTTTTTTAGTGCTGAAAATTCATTGTCTGCTGGCGCTGTACACTTTTTCTAAATGTTGCAATATCTCATGAAGGAAATACTGGACAATCAAATTAATGACTTTCCAGGCTTCAGGATGCCTTTCTACACTATATAAAGGTGGAAATTTACATTGGAAACGTTTGGTTTAGCTGTTATAAAAGTTTGGTTTTTTAGTGCTGTAAATGCATTTTCAGCTCTCGCTGTACACATTTGCTATGAGAGGCATTATCTCATAAGGGAAATATTGGACAATCAAATTAATGACTGCCCAGGCTTCAGGATGTCTTTTTACACTATATAAAGGAGGAAATTTACATTGGAAACGTTTGGTTTAGGTGTTATAAAAGTTTGTTTTTTTAGTGCTGAAAATGCATTTTCAGCTCGCGCTGTACACATTTGCAATGAGAGGCATTATCTCATAAGGGAAATACTGGACAATCAAATTAATGACTTCCCAGGCTTCAGGATGCCTTTTTACACTCTATAAATGTGGAAATTTACATTGGAAACGTTTGGTTTAGCTGTTAATGAAGTTTCGTTTTTTTTAGTGCTGAAAATTCATTGTCTGCTGGCGCTGTACACTTTTTCTAAGTGTTGCAATATCTCATGAAGGAAATACTGGACAATCAAATTAATGACTTTCCAGGCTTCAGGATGCCTTTCTACACTATATAAAGGTGGAAATTTACATTGGAAACGTTTGGTTTAGCTGTTATAAAAGTTTGGTTTTTTAGTGCTGTAAATGCATTTTCAGCTCGCGCTGTACACATTTGCTATGAGAGGCATTATCTCATAAGGGAAATATTGGACAATCAAATTAATGACTGCCCAGGCTTCAGGATGTCTTTTTACACTATATAAAGGTGGAAATTTACATTGGAAACGATTGGTTTAGCTGTTATAAAAGTTTGTTTTTTTAGTGCTGTAAATGCATTTTCAGCTCGCACTGTACACATTTGCTATGAGAGGCATTATCTCATAAGGGAAATATTGGACAATCAAATTAATGGCTGCCCAGGCTTCAGGATGTCTTTTTACACTATATAAAGGTGGAAATTTACATTGGAAACGTTTACTTTAGCTGTTAATGAAGTTTCGTTTATTTAGTGCTGAAAATTCATTGTCTGCTGGCGCTGTACACTTTTTCTAAGTGTTGCAATATCTCATGAAGGAAATACTGGACAATCAAATTAATGACTTTCCAGGCTTCAGGATGCCTTTCTACACTATATAAAGGTGGAAATTTACATTGGAAACGTTTGGTTTAGCTGTTATAAAAGTTTTTTTTTTTAGTGCTGTAAATGCATTTTCAGCTCGCACTGTACACATTTGCTATGTGAGGCATTATCTCATAAGGGAAATACTGGACAATCAAATTAATGACTTCCCAGGCTTCAGGATGCCTTTTTACACTCTATAAATGTGGAAATTTACATTGGAAACGTTTGGTTTAGCTGTTAATGAAGTTTCGTTTTTTTAGTGCTGAAAATTCATTGTCTGCTGGCGCTGTACACTTTTTCTAAGTGTTGCAATATCTCATGAAGGAAATACTGGACAATCAAATTAATGACTTTCCAGGCTTCAGGATGCCTTTCTACACTATATAAAGGTGGAAATTTACATTGGAAACGTTTGGTTTAGCTGTTATAAAAGTTTGGTTTTTTAGTGCTGTAAATGCATTTTCAGCTCGCGCTGTACACATTTGCTATGAGAGGCATTATCTCATAAGGGAAATATTGGACAATCAAATTAATGACTGCCCAGGCTTCAGGATGTCTTTTTACACTATATATAGGTGGAAATTTACATTGGAAACGTTTGGTTTAGCTGTTATAAAAGTTTGTTTTTTTAGTGCTGTAAATGCATTGTCAGCTCGCACTGTACACATTTGCTATGAGAGGCATTATCTCATAAGGGAAATATTGGACAATCAAATTAATGACTGCCCAGGCTTCAGGATGTCTTTTTACACTATATAAGGGTGGAAATTTACATTGGAAACGTTTGGTTTAGCTGTTATAAAAGTTTGGTTTTTTAGTGCTGTAAATGCATTTTCAGCTCGCGCTGTACACATTTGCTATGAGAGGCATTATCTCATAAGGGAAATATTGGACAATCAAATTAATGACTGCCCAGGCTTCAGGATGTCTTTTTACACTATATAAAGGTGGAAATTTACATTGGAAAAGTTTAGTTTAGCTGTTAATGAAGTTTCGTTTTTTTAGTGCTGAAAATTCATTGTCTACTGGCGCTGTACACTTTTTCTAAGTGTTGCAATATCTCATGAAGGAAATACTGGACAATCACATTAATGACTTTCCAGGCTTCAGGATGCCTTTCTACACTATATAAAGGTGGAAATTTACATTGGAAACGTTTGGTTTAGCTGTTATAAAAGTTTGGTTTTTTAGTGCTGTAAATGCATTTTCAGCTCGCGCTGTACACATTTGCTATGAGAGGCATTATCTCATAAGGGAAATATTGGACAATCAAATTAATGACTGCCCAGGCTTCAGGATGTCTTTTTACACTATATAAAGGTGGAAATTTACATTGGAAACGTTTGGTTTAGCTGTTATAAAAGTTTGGTTTTTTAGTGCTGAAAATGCATTTTCAGCTCGCACTGTACACATTTGCTATGTGAGGCATTATCTCATAAGGGAAATATTGGACAATCAAATTAATGACTGCCCAGGCTTCAGGATGTCTTTTTACACTATATAAAGGTGGAAATTTACATTGGAAAAGTTTAGTTTAGCTGTTAATGAAGTTTCGTTTTTTTAGTGCTGAAAATTCATTGTCTACTGGCGCTGTACACTTTTTCTAAGTGTTGCAATATCTCATGAAGGAAATACTGGACAATCACATTAATGACTTTCCAGGCTTCAGGATGCCTTTCTACACTATATAAAGGTGGAAATTTACATTGGAAACGTTTGGTTTAGCTGTTATAAAAGTTTGGTTTTTTAGTGCTGTAAATGCATTTTCAGCTCGCGCTGTACACATTTGCTATGAGAGGCATTATCTCATAAGGGAAATATTGGACAATCAAATTAATGACTGCCCAGGCTTTAGAATGTCTTTTTACACTATATAAAGGTGGAAATTTACATTGGAAACGTTTAGTTTAGCTGTTAATGAAGTTTCGTTTTTTTAGTGCTGAAAATCCATTGTCTGCTGGCGCTGTACACTTTTTCTAAGTGTTGCAATATCTCATGAAGGAAATACTGGACAATCAAATTAATGACTTTCCAGGCTTCAGGATGCCTTTCTACACTATATAAAGGTAGAAATTTACATTGGAAACGTTTGGTTTAGCTGTTATAAAAGTTTGGTTTTTTAGAGCTGTAAATGCATTTTCAGCTCGCGCTGTACACATTTGCTATGAGAGGCATTATCTCATAAGGGAAATATTGGACAATCAAATTAATGACTGCCCAGGCTTCAGGATGTCTTTTTACACTCTTTCAAGGTGGAAATTTACATTGGAAACGTTTGGTTTAGCTGTTATAAAAGTTTGGTTTTTTAGTGCTGAAAATGCATTTTCAGCTCGCACTGTACACATTTGCTATGTGAGGCATTATCTCATAAGGGAAATACTGGACAATCAAATTAATGACTTCCCAGGCTTCAGGATGCATTTTTACACTCTATAAATGTGGAAATTTACATTGGAAACGTTTGGTTTAGCTGTTAATGAAGTTTCGTTTTTTTAGTGCTGAAAATTCATTGTCTGCTGGCGCTGTACACCTTTTCTAAGTGTTGCAATATCTCATGAAGGAAATACTGGACAATCAAATTAATGACTTTCCAGGCTTCAGGATGCCTTTCTACACTATATAAAGGTGGAAATTTACATTGGAAACGTTTGGTTTAGCTGTTATAAAAGTTTGGGTTTTTAGTGCTGTAAATGCATTTTCAGCTCGCGCTGTACACATTTGCTATGAGAGGCATTATCTCATAAGGGAAATATTGGACAATCAAATTAATGACTGCCCAGGCTTCAGGATGTCTTTTTACACTATATAAAGGTGGAAATTTACATTGGAAACGTTTAGTTTAGCTGTTATAAAAGTTTGTTTTTTTAGTGCTGTAAATGCATTTTCAGCTCGCGCTGTACACATTTGCTATGAGAGGCATTATCTCATAAGGGAAATATTGGACAATCAAATTAATGACTGCCCAGGCTTCAGGATGTCTTTTTACACTATATAAAGGTGGAAATTTACATTGGAAACGTTTAGTTTAGCTGTTATAAAAGTTTGTTTTTTTAGTGCTGAAAATGCATTTTCAGCTCGCACTGTACACATTTGCTATGTGAGGCATTATCTCATAAGGGAAATACTGGACAATCAAATTAATGACTTCCCAGGCTTCAGGATGCCTTTTTACACTCTATAAATGTGGAAATTTACATTGGAAACGTTTGGTTTAGCTGTTAATGAAGTTTCGTTTTTTTAGTGCTGAAAATTCATTGTCTGCTGGCGCTGTACACTTTTTCTAAGTGTTGCAATATCTCATGAAGGAAATACTGGACAATCAAATTAATGACTTTCCAGGCTTCAGGATGCCTTTCTACACTATATAAAGGTGGAAATTTACATTGGAAACGTTTGGTTTAGCTGTTATAAAAGTTTGGTTTTTTAGTGCTGTAAATGCATTTTCAGCTCGCGCTGTACACATTTGCTATGAGAGGCATTATCTCATAAGGGAAATATTGGACAATCAAATTAATGACTGCCCAGGCTTCAGAATGTCTTTTTACACTATATAAAGGTGGAAATTTACATTGGAAACGTTTAGTTTAGCTGTTAATGAAGTTTCGTTTTTTTAGTGCTGAAAATTCATTGTCTGCTGGCGCTGTACACTTTTTCTAAGTGTTGCAATATCTCATGAAGGAAATACTGGACAATCAAATTAATGACTTTCCAGGCTTCAGGATGCCTTTCTACACTATATAAAGGTAGAAATTTACATTGGAAACGTTTGGTTTAGCTGTTATAAAAGTTTGGTTTTTTAGTGCTGTAAATGCATTTTCAGCTCGCGCTGTACACATTTGCTATGAGAGGCATTATCTCATAAGGGAAATATTGGACAATCAAATTAATGACTGCCCAGGCTTCAGGATGTCTTTTTACACTCTTTCAAGGTGGAAATTTACATTGGAAACGTTTGGTTTAGCTGTTATAAAAGTTTGTTTTTTTAGTGCTGTAAATGCATTTTCAGCTCGCGCTGTACACATTTGCTATGAGAGGCATTATCTCATAAGGGAAATATTGGAAAATCAAATTAATGGCTGCCCAGGCTTCAGGATGTCTTTTTACACTATATAAAGGTGGAAATTTACATTGGAAACGTTTAGTTTAGCTGTTAATGAAGTTTCGGTTTTTTAGTGCTGAAAATTCATTGTCTGCTGGCGCTGTACACATTTTCTAAGTGTTGCAATATCTCATGAAGGAAATACTGGACAATCAAATTAATGACTTTCCAGGCTTCAGGATGCCTTTCTACACTATATAAAGGTGGAAATTTACATTGGAAACGTTTGGTTTAGCTGTTATAAAAGTTTGGTTTTTTAGTGCTGAAAATGCATTTTCAGCTCGCACTGTACACATTTGCTATGTGAGGCATTATCTCATGAAGGAAATACTGGACAATCAAATTAATGACTTTCCAGGCTTCAGGATGCCTTTCTACACTATATAAAGGTGGAAATCTACATTGGAAACGTTTGGTTTAGCTGTTATAAAAGTTTGGTTTTTTAGTGCTGTAAATGCATTTTCAGCTCGCGCTGTACACATTTGCTATGAGAGGCATTATCTCATAAGGGAAATATTGGACAATCAAATTAATGACTGCCCAGGCTTCAGGATGTCTTTTTACACTATATAAAGGTGGAAATTTACATTGGAAACATTTAGTTTAGCTGTTAATGAAGTTTCGTTTTTTTAGTGCTGAAAATTCATTGTCTGCTGGCGCTGTACACTTTTTCTAAGTGTTGCAATATCTCATGAAGGAAATACTGGACAATCAAATTAATGACTTTCCAGGCTTCAAGATGCCTTTCTACACTATATAAAGGTGGAAATTTACATTGGAAACGTTTGGTTAAGCTGTTATAAAAGTTTGGTTTTTTAGTGCTGTAAATGCATTTTCAGCCCGCGCTGTACACATTTGCTATGAGAGGCATTATCTCATAAGGGAAATATTGGACAATCAAATTAATGACTGCCCAGGCTTCAGGATGTCTTTTTACACTATATAAAGGTGGAAATTTACATTGGAAACGTTTGGTTTAGCTGTTATAAAAGTTTGGTTTTTTAGTGCTGTAAATGCATTTTCAGCTCGCGCTGTACACATTTGCTATGAGAGGCATTATCTCATAAGGGAAATATTGGACAATCAAATTAATGGCTGCCCGGGCTTCAGGATGTCTTTTTACACTATATAAAGGTGGAAATTTACATTGGAAACGTTTAGTTTAGCTGTTAATGAAGTTTCGTTTTTTTAGTGCTGAAAATTCATTGTCTGCTGGCGCTGTACACTTTTTCTAAATGTTGCAATATCTCATGAAGGAAATACTGGACAATCAAATTAATGACTTTCCAGGCTTCAGGATGCCTTTCTACACTATATAAAGGTGGAAATTTACATTGGAAACGTTTGGTTTAGCTGTTATAAAAGTTTGGTTTTTTAGTGCTGTAAATGCATTTTCAGCTCTCGCTGTACACATTTGCTATGAGAGGCATTATCTCATAAGGGAAATATTGGACAATCAAATTAATGACTGCCCAGGCTTCAGGATGTCTTTTTACACTATATAAAGGAGGAAATTTACATTGGAAACGTTTGGTTTAGGTGTTATAAAAGTTTGTTTTTTTAGTGCTGAAAATGCATTTTCAGCTCGCGCTGTACACATTTGCAATGAGAGGCATTATCTCATAAGGGAAATACTGGACAATCAAATTAATGACTTCCCAGGCTTCAGGATGCCTTTTTACACTCTATAAATGTGGAAATTTACATTGGAAACGTTTGGTTTAGCTGTTAATGAAGTTTCGTTTTTTTTAGTGCTGAAAATTCATTGTCTGCTGGCGCTGTACACTTTTTCTAAGTGTTGCAATATCTCATGAAGGAAATACTGGACAATCAAATTAATGACTTTCCAGGCTTCAGGATGCCTTTCTACACTATATAAAGGTGGAAATTTACATTGGAAACGTTTGGTTTAGCTGTTATAAAAGTTTGGTTTTTTAGTGCTGTAAATGCATTTTCAGCTCGCGCTGTACACATTTGCTATGAGAGGCATTATCTCATAAGGGAAATATTGGACAATCAAATTAATGACTGCCCAGGCTTCAGGATGTCTTTTTACACTATATAAAGGTGGAAATTTACATTGGAAACGATTGGTTTAGCTGTTATAAAAGTTTGTTTTTTTAGTGCTGTAAATGCATTTTCAGCTCGCGCTGTACACATTTGCTATGAGAGGCATTATCTCATAAGGGAAATATTGGACAATCAAATTAATGACTGCCCAGGCTTCAGGATGTCTTTTTACACTATATAAAGGTGGAAATTTACATTGGAAACATTTAGTTTAGCTGTTAATGAAGTTTCGTTTTTTTAGTGCTGAAAATTCATTGTCTGCTGGCGCTGTACACTTTTTCTAAGTGTTGCAATATCTCATGAAGGAAATACTGGACAATCAAATTAATGACTTTCCAGGCTTCAAGATGCCTTTCTACACTATATAAAGGTGGAAATTTACATTGGAAACGTTTGGTTAAGCTGTTATAAAAGTTTGGTTTTTTAGTGCTGTAAATGCATTTTCAGCCCGCGCTGTACACATTTGCTATGAGAGGCATTATCTCATAAGGGAAATATTGGACAATCAAATTAATGACTGCCCAGGCTTCAGGATGTCTTTTTACACTATATAAAGGTGGAAATTTACATTGGAAACGTTTGGTTTAGCTGTTATAAAAGTTTGGTTTTTTAGTGCTGTAAATGCATTTTCAGCTCGCGCTGTACACATTTGCTATGAGAGGCATTATCTCATAAGGGAAATATTGGACAATCAAATTAATGGCTGCCCGGGCTTCAGGATGTCTTTTTACACTATATAAAGGTGGAAATTTACATTGGAAACGTTTAGTTTAGCTGTTAATGAAGTTTCGTTTTTTTAGTGCTGAAAATTCATTGTCTGCTGGCGCTGTACACTTTTTCTAAATGTTGCAATATCTCATGAAGGAAATACTGGACAATCAAATTAATGACTTTCCAGGCTTCAGGATGCCTTTCTACACTATATAAAGGTGGAAATTTACATTGGAAACGTTTGGTTTAGCTGTTATAAAAGTTTGGTTTTTTAGTGCTGTAAATGCATTTTCAGCTCTCGCTGTACACATTTGCTATGAGAGGCATTATCTCATAAGGGAAATATTGGACAATCAAATTAATGACTGCCCAGGCTTCAGGATGTCTTTTTACACTATATAAAGGAGGAAATTTACATTGGAAACGTTTGGTTTAGGTGTTATAAAAGTTTGTTTTTTTAGTGCTGAAAATGCATTTTCAGCTCGCGCTGTACACATTTGCAATGAGAGGCATTATCTCATAAGGGAAATACTGGACAATCAAATTAATGACTTCCCAGGCTTCAGGATGCCTTTTTACACTCTATAAATGTGGAAATTTACATTGGAAACGTTTGGTTTAGCTGTTAATGAAGTTTCGTTTTTTTTAGTGCTGAAAATTCATTGTCTGCTGGCGCTGTACACTTTTTCTAAGTGTTGCAATATCTCATGAAGGAAATACTGGACAATCAAATTAATGACTTTCCAGGCTTCAGGATGCCTTTCTACACTATATAAAGGTGGAAATTTACATTGGAAACGTTTGGTTTAGCTGTTATAAAAGTTTGGTTTTTTAGTGCTGTAAATGCATTTTCAGCTCGCGCTGTACACATTTGCTATGAGAGGCATTATCTCATAAGGGAAATATTGGACAATCAAATTAATGACTGCCCAGGCTTCAGGATGTCTTTTTACACTATATAAAGGTGGAAATTTACATTGGAAACGATTGGTTTAGCTGTTATAAAAGTTTGTTTTTTTAGTGCTGTAAATGCATTTTCAGCTCGCACTGTACACATTTGCTATGAGAGGCATTATCTCATAAGGGAAATATTGGACAATCAAATTAATGGCTGCCCAGGCTTCAGGATGTCTTTTTACACTATATAAAGGTGGAAATTTACATTGGAAACGTTTACTTTAGCTGTTAATGAAGTTTCGTTTATTTAGTGCTGAAAATTCATTGTCTGCTGGCGCTGTACACTTTTTCTAAGTGTTGCAATATCTCATGAAGGAAATACTGGACAATCAAATTAATGACTTTCCAGGCTTCAGGATGCCTTTCTACACTATATAAAGGTGGAAATTTACATTGGAAACGTTTGGTTTAGCTGTTATAAAAGTTTTTTTTTTTAGTGCTGTAAATGCATTTTCAGCTCGCACTGTACACATTTGCTATGTGAGGCATTATCTCATAAGGGAAATACTGGACAATCAAATTAATGACTTCCCAGGCTTCAGGATGCCTTTTTACACTCTATAAATGTGGAAATTTACATTGGAAACGTTTGGTTTAGCTGTTAATGAAGTTTCGTTTTTTTAGTGCTGAAAATTCATTGTCTGCTGGCGCTGTACACTTTTTCTAAGTGTTGCAATATCTCATGAAGGAAATACTGGACAATCAAATTAATGACTTTCCAGGCTTCAGGATGCCTTTCTACACTATATAAAGGTGGAAATTTACATTGGAAACGTTTGGTTTAGCTGTTAATGAAGTTTCGTTTTTTTTAGTGCTGAAAATTCATTGTCTGCTGGCGCTGTACACTTTTTCTAAGTGTTGCAATATCTCATGAAGGAAATACTGGACAATCAAATTAATGACTTTCCAGGCTTCAGGATGCCTTTCTACACTATATAAAGGTGGAAATTTACATTGGAAACGTTTGGTTTAGCTGTTAATGAAGTTTCGTTTTTTTTAGTGCTGAAAATTCATTGTCTGCTGGCGCTGTACACTTTTTCTAAGTGTTGCAATATCTCATGAAGGAAATACTGGACAATCAAATTAATGACTTTCCAGGCTTCAGGATGCCTTTCTACACTATATAAAGGTGGAAATTTACATTGGAAACGTTTGGTTTAGCTGTTATAAAAGTTTGGTTTTTTAGTGCTGTAAATGCATTTTCAGCTCGCGCTGTACACATTTGCTATGAGAGGCATTATCTCATAAGGGAAATATTGGACAATCAAATTAATGACTGCCCAGGCTTCAGGATGTCTTTTTACACTATATAAAGGTGGAAATTTACATTGGAAACGTTTGGTTTAGCTGTTATAAAAGTTTGTTTTTTTAGTGCTGTAAATGCATTTTCAGCTCGCGCTGTACACATTTGCTATGAGAGGCATTATCTCATAAGGGAAACATTGGACAATCAAATTAATGGCTGCCCAGGCTTCAGGATGTCTTTTTACACTATATAAAGGTGGAAATTTACATTGGAAACGTTTAGTTTAGCTGTTAATGAAGTTTCGTTTTTTTAGTGCTGAAAATTCATTGTCTGCTGGCGCTGTACACTTTTTCTAAGTGTTGCAATATCTCATGAAGGAAATACTGGACAATCAAATTAATGACTTTCCAGGCTTCAGATGCCTTTCTACACTATATAAAGGTGGAAATTTACATTGGAAACGTTTGGTTTAGCTGTTATAAATAGTTTGTTTTTTTAGTGCTGTAAATGCATTTTCAGCTCGCACTGTACACATTTGCTATGTGAGGCATTATCTCATAAGGGAAATACTGGACAATCAAATTAATGACTTCCCAGGCTTCAGGATGCCTTTTTACACTCTATAAATGTGGAAATTTACATTGGAAACGTTTGGTTTAGCTGTTAATGAAGTTTCGTTTTTTTAGTGCTGAAAATTCATTGTCTGCTGGCGCTGTACACTTTTTCTAAGTGTTGCAATATCTCATGAAGGAAATACTGGACAATCAAATTAATGACTTTCCAGGCTTCAGGATGCCTTTCTACACTATATAAAGGTGGAAATTTACATTGGAAACGTTTGGTTTAGCTGTTATAAAAGTTTGGTTTTTTAGTGCTGTAAATGCATTTTCAGCTCGCGCTGTACACATTTGCTATGAGAGGCATTATCTCATAAGGGAAATATTGGACAATCAAATTAATGACTGCCCAGGCTTCAGGATGTCTTTTTACACTATATAAGGGTGGAAATTTACATTGGAAACGTTTGGTTTAGCTGTTATAAAAGTTTGGTTTTTTTAGTGCTGAAAATGCATTTTCAGCTCGCACTGTCCACATTTGCTATGTGAGGCATTATCTCATAAGGGAAATACTGGACAATCAAATTAATGACTGCCCAGGCTTCAGGATGTCTTTTTACACTATATAAAGGTGGAAATCTACATTGGAAACGTTTGGTTTAGCTGTTAAAAAAGTTTGTTTTTTTAGTGCTGAAAATGCATTTTCAGCTCGCACTGTACACATTTGCTATGTGAGGCATTATCTCATAAGGGAAATACTGGACAATCAAATTAATGACTTCCCAGGCTTCAGGATGCCTTTTTACACTCTACAAATGTGGAAATTTACATTGGAAACGTTTGGTTTAGCTGTTAATGAAGTTTCGTTTTTTTAGTGCTGAAAATTCATTGTCTGCTGGCGCTGTACACTTTTTCTAAGTGTTGCAATATCTCATGAAGGAAATACTGGACAATCAAATTAATGACTTTCCAGGCTTCAGGATGCCTTTCTACACTATATAAAGGTGGAAATTTACATTTGAAACGTTTGGTTTAGCTGTTATAAAAGTTTGGTTTTTTAGTGCTGTAAATGCATTTTCAGCTCGCGCTGTACACATTTGCTATGAGAGGCATTATCTCATAAGGGAAATATTGGACAATCAAATTAATGACTGCCCAGGCTTCAGGATGTCTTTTTACACTATATAAAGGTGGAAATATACATTGGAAACGTTTAGTTTAGCTGTTAATGAAGTTTCGTTTTTTTAGTGCTGAAAATTCATTGTCTGCTGGCGCTGTACACTTTTTCTAAGTGTTGCAATATCTCATGAAGGAAATACTGGACAATCAAATTAATGACTTTCCAGGCTTCAGGATGCCTTTCTACACTATATAAAGGTGGAAATTTACATTTGAAACGTTTGGTTTAGCTGTTATAAAAGTTTGTTTTTTTAGTGCTGTAAATGCATTTTCAGCTCGCGCTGTACACATTTGCTATGAGAGGCATTATCTCATAAGGGAAATATTGGACAATCAAATTAATGACTGCCCAGGCTTCAGGATGTCTTTTTACACTATATAAAGGTGGAAATTTACATTGGAAACGTTTGGTTTAGCTGTTATAAAAGTTTGGTTTTTTAGTGCTGTAAATGCATTTTCAGCTCGCGCTGTACACATTTGCTATGTGAGGCATTATCTCATAAGGGAAATACTGGACAATCAAATTAATGACTGCCCAGGCTTCAGGATGTCTTTTTACACTATATAAAGGTGGAAATTTACATTGGAAACGTTTGGTTTAGCTGTTATAAAAGTTTGGTTTTTTAGTGCTGAAAATGCATTTTCAGCTCGCACTGTACACATTTGCTATGTGAGGCATTATCTCATAAGGGAAATACTGGACAATCAAATTAATGACTTCCCAGGCTTCAGGATGCCTTTTTACACTCTATAAATGTGGAAATTTACATTGGAAACGTTTGGTTTAGCTGTTAATGAAGTTTCGTTTTTTTAGTGCTGAAAATTCATTGTCTGCTGGCGCTGTACACTTTTTCTAAGTGTTGCAATATCTCATGAAGGAAATACTGGACAATCAAATTAATGACTTTCCTGGCTTCAGGATGCCTTTCTACACTATATAAAGGTGGAAATTTACATTGGAAACGTTTGGTTTAGCTGTTATAAAAGTTTGGTTTTTTAGTGCTGTAAATGCATTTTCAGCTCGCGCTGTACACATTTGCTATGAGAGGCATTATCTCATAAGGGAAATATTGGACAATCAAATTAATGACTGCCCAGGCTTCAGGATGTCTTTTTACACTATATAAAGGTGGAAATTTACATTGGAAACGTTTGGTTTAGCTGTTATTAAAGTTTGGTTTTTTAGTGCTGTAAATGCATTTTCAGCTCGCGCTGTACACATTTGCTATGAGAGGCATTATCTCATAAGGGAAATATTGGACAATCAAATTAATGGCTGCCCAGGCTTCATTTTTACACTATATAAAGGTGGAAATTTACATTGGAAACGTTTAGTTTAGCTGTTAATGAAGTTTCGTTTTTTTAGTGCTGAAAATTCATTGTCTGCTGGCGCTGTACACTTTTTCTAAGTGTTGCAATATCTCATGAAGGAAATACTGGACAATCAAATTAATGACTTTCCAGGCTTCAGGATGCCTTTCTACACTATATAAAGGTGGAAATTTACATTGGAAACGTTTAGTTTAGCTGTTATAAAAGTTTGTTTTTTTAGTGCTGTAAATGCATTTTCAGCTCGCGCTGTACACATTTGCTATGAGAGGCATTATCTCATAAGGGAAATATTGGACAATCAAATTAATGACTGCCCAGGCTTAAGGATGTCTTTTTACACTATATAAGGGTGGAAATTTACATTGGAAACGTTTAGTTTAGCTGTTAATGAAGTTTCGTTTTTTTAGTGCTGAAAATTCATTGTCTGCTGGCGCTGTACACTTTTTCTAAGTGTTGCAATATCTCATGAAGGAGATACTGGACAATCAAATTAATGACTTTCCAGGCTTCAGGATGCCTTTCTACACTATATAAATGTGGAAATGTACATTGGAAACGTTTGGTTTAGCTGTTATAAAAGTTTGGTTTTTTAGTGCTGTAAATGCATTTTCAGCTCGCGCTGTACACATTTGCTATGAGAGGCATTATCTCAGAAGGGAAATATTGGACAATCAAATTAATGACTGCCCAGGCTTCAGGATGTCTTTTTACACTATATAAAGGTGGAAATTTACATTGGAAACGTTTGGTTTAGCTGTTATAAAAGTTTGGTTTTTTTAGTGCTGAAAATGCATTTTCAGCTCGCACTGTACACATTTGCTGTGTGAGGCATTATCTCATAAGGGAAATACTGGACAATCAAATTAATGACTGCCCAGGCTTCAGGATGTCTTTTTACACTATATAAAGGTGGAAATTTACATTGGAAACGTTTGGTTTAGCTGTTATAAAAGTTTGGTTTTTTAGTGCTGAAAATGCATTTTCAGCTCGCACTGTACACATTTGCTATGTGAGGCATTATCTCATAAGGGAAATACTGGACAATCAAATTAATGACTTCCCAGGCTTCAGGATGCCTTTTTACACTCTATAAATGTGGAAATTTACATTGGAAACGTTTGGTTTAGCTGTTAATGAAGTTTCGTTTTTTTAGTGCTGAAAATTCATTGTCTGCTGGCGCTGTACACTTTTTCTAAGTGTTGCAATATCTCATGAAGGAAATACTGGACAATCAAATTAATGACTTTCCAGGCTTCAGGATGCCTTTCTACACTATATAAAGGTGGAAATTTACATTGGAAACGTTTGGTTTAGCTGTTATAAAAGTTTGGTTTTTTAGTGCTGTAAATGCATTTTCAGCTCGCGCTGTACACATTTGCTATGAGAGGCATTATCTCAAGGGAAATATTGGACAATCAAATTAATGACTGCCCAGGCTTCAGGATGTCTTTTTACACTATATAAGGGTGGAAATTTACATTGGAAACGTTTAGTTTAGCTGTTAATGAAGTTTCGTTTTTTTAGTGCTGAAAATTCATTGTCTGCTGGCGCTGTACACTTTTTCTAAGTGTTGCAATATCTCATGAAGGAAATACTGGACAATCAAATTAATGACTTTCCAGGCTTCAGGATGCCTTTCTACACTATATAAAGGTGGAAATGTACATTGGAAACGTTTGGTTTAGCTGTTATAAAAGTTTGGTTTTTTAGTGCTGTAAATGCATTTTCAGCTCGCGCTGTACACATTTGCTATGAGAGGCATTATCTCAGAAGGGAAATATTGGACAATCAAATTAATGACTGCCCAGGCTTCAGGATGTCTTTTTACACTATATAAAGGTGGAAATTTACATTGGAAACGTTTGGTTTAGCTGTTATAAAAGTTTGGGTTTTTTAGTGCTGAAAATGCATTTTCAGCTCGCACTGTACACTTTTGCTGTGTGAGGCATTATCTCATAATGGAAATACTGGACAATCAAATTAATGACTGCCCAGGCTTCAGGATGTCTTTTTACACTATATAAAGGTGGAAATTTACATTGGAAACGTTTGGTTTAGCTGTTATAAAAGTTTGGTTTTTTAGTGCTGAAAATGCATTTTCAGCTCGCACTGTACACATTTGCTATGTGAGGCATTATCTCATAAGGGAAATACTGGACAATCAAATTAATGACTTCCCAGGCTTCAGGATGCCTTTTTACACTCTATAAATGTGGAAATTTACATTGGAAACGTTTGGTTTAGCTGTTAATGAAGTTTCGTTTTTTTAGTGCTGAAAATTCATTGTCTGCTGGCGCTGTACACTTTTTCTAAGTGTTGCAATATCTCATGAAGGAAATACTGGACAATCAAATTAATGACTTTCCAGGCTTCAGGATGCCTTTCTACACTATATAAAGGTGGAAATTTACATTGGAAACGTTTGGTTTAGCTGTTATAAAAGTTTGGTTTTTTAGTGCTGTAAATGCATTTTCAGCTCGCGCTGTACACATTTGCTATGAGAGGCATTATCTCATAAGGGAAATACTGGACAATCAAATTAATGACTTCCCAGGCTTCAGGATGCCTTTTTACACTCTATAAATGTGGAAATTTACATTGGAAACGTTTGGTTTAGCTGTTAATGAAGTTTCGTTTTTTTAGTGCTGAAAATTCATTGTCTGCTGGCGCTGTACACTTTTTCTAAGTGTTGCAATATCTCATGAAGGAAATACTGGACAATCAAATTAATGACTTTCCAGGCTTCAGGATGCCTTTCTACACTAAATAAAGGTGGAAATGTACATTGGAAACGTTTGGTTTAGCTGTTATAAAAGTTTGGTTTTTTAGTGCTGTAAATGCATTTTCAGCTCGCGCTGTACACATTTGCTATGAGAGGCATTATCTCAGAAGGGAAATATTGGACAATCAAATTAATGACTGCCCAGGCTTCAGGATGTCTTTTTACACTATATAAAGGTGGAAATTTACATTGGAAACGTTTGGTTTAGCTGTTATAAAAGTTTGTTTTTTTTAGTGCTGAAAATGCATTTTCAGCTCGCACTGTACACATTTGCTGTGTGAGGCATTATCTCATAAGGGAAATACTGGACAATCAAATTAATGACTGCCCAGGCTTCAGGATGTCTTTTTACACTATATAAAGGTGGAAATTTACATTGGAAACGTTTGGTTTAGCTGTTATAAAAGTTTGGTTTTTTAGTGCTGAAAATGCATTTTCAGCTCGCACTGTACACATTTGCTATGTGAGGCATTATCTCATAAGGGAAATACTGGACAATCAAATTAATGACTTCCCAGGCTTCAGGATGCCTTTTTACACTCTATAAATGTGGAAATTTACATTGGAAACGTTTGGTTTAGCTGTTAATGAAGTTTCGTTTTTTTAGTGCTGAAAATTCATTGTCTGCTGGCGCTGTACACTTTTTCTAAGTGTTGCAATATCTCATGAAGGAAATACTGGACAATCAAATTAATGACTTTCCAGGCTTCAGGATGCCTTTCTACACTATATAAAGGTGGAAATTTACATTGGAAACGTTTGGTTTAGCTGTTATAAAAGTTTGGTTTTTTAGTGCTGTAAATGCATTTTCAGCTCGCGCTGTACACATTTGCTATGAGAGGCATTATCTCATAAGGGAAATATTGGACAATCAAATTAATGACTGCCCAGGCTTCAGGATGTCTTTTTACACTATATAAGGGTGGAAATTTACATTGGAAACGTTTAGTTTAGCTGTTAATGAAGTTTCGTTTTTTTAGTGCTGAAAATTCATTGTCTGCTGGCGCTGTACACTTTTTCTAAGTGTTGCAATATCTCATGAAGGAAATACTGGACAATCAAATTAATGACTTTCCAGGCTTCAGGATGCCTTTCTACACTATATAAAGGTGGAAATGTACATTGGAAACGTTTGGTTTAGCTGTTATAAAAGTTTGGTTTTTTAGTGCTGTAAATGCATTTTCAGCTCGCGCTGTACACATTTGCTATGAGAGGCATTATCTCAGAAGGGAAATATTGGACAATCAAATTAATGACTGCCCAGGCTTCAGGATGTCTTTTTACACTATATAAAGGTGGAAATTTACATTGGAAACGTTTGGTTTAGCTGTTATAAAAGTTTGTTTTTTTTAGTGCTGAAAATGCATTTTCAGCTCGCACTGTACACATTTGCTGTGTGAGGCATTATCTCATAAGGGAAATACTGGACAATCAAATTAATGACTGCCCAGGCTTCAGGATGTCTTTTTACACTATATAAAGGTGGAAATTTACATTGGAAACGTTTGGTTTAGCTGTTATAAAAGTTTGGTTTTTTAGTGCTGAAAATGCATTTTCAGCTCGCACTGTACACATTTGCTATGTGAGGCATTATCTCATAAGGGAAATACTGGACAATCAAATTAATGACTTCCCAGGCTTCAGGATGCCTTTTTACACTCTATAAATGTGGAAATTTACATTGGAAACGTTTGGTTTAGCTGTTAATGAAGTTTCGTTTTTTTAGTGCTGAAAATTCATTGTCTGCTGGCGCTGTACACTTTTTCTAAGTGTTGCAATATCTCATGAAGGAAATACTGGACAATCAAATTAATGACTTTCCAGGCTTCAGGATGCCTTTCTACACTATATAAAGGTGGAAATTTACATTGGAAACGTTTGGTTTAGCTGTTATAAAAGTTTGGTTTTTTAGTGCTGTAAATGCATTTTCAGCTCGCGCTGTACACATTTGCTATGAGAGGCATTATCTCATAAGGGAAATATTGGACAATCAAATTAATGACTGCCCAGGCTTCAGGATGTCTTTTTACACTATATAAGGGTGGAAATTTACATTGGAAACGTTTAGTTTAGCTGTTAATGAAGTTTCGTTTTTTTAGTGCTGAAAATTCATTGTCTGCTGGCGCTGTACACTTTTTCTAAGTGTTGCAATATCTCATGAAGGAAATACTGGACAATCAAATTAATGACTTTCCAGGCTTCAGGATGCCTTTCTACACTATATAAAGGTGGAAATGTACATTGGAAACGTTTGGTTTAGCTGTTATAAAAGTTTGGTTTTTTAGTGCTGTAAATGCATTTTCAGCTCGCGCTGTACACATTTGCTATGAGAGGCATTATCTCAGAAGGGAAATATTGGACAATCAAATTAATGACTGCCCAGGCTTCAGGATGTCTTTTTACACTATATAAAGGTGGAAATTTACATTGGAAACGTTTGGTTTAGCTGTTATAAAAGTTTGGTTTTTTTAGTGCTGAAAATGCATTTTCAGCTCGCACTGTACACATTTGCTGTGTGAGGCATTATCTCATAAGGGAAATACTGGACAATCAAATTAATGACTGCCCAGGCTTCAGGATGTCTTTTTACACTATATAAAGGTGGAAATTTACATTGGAAACGTTTGGTTTAGCTGTTATAAAAGTTTAGTTTTTTAGTGCTGAAAATGCATTTTCAGCTCGCACTGTACACATTTGCTATGTGAGGCATTATCTCATAAGGGAAATACTGGACAATCAAATTAATGACTGCCCAGGCTTCAGGATGTCTTTTTACACTATATAAAGGTGGAAATTTACATTGGAAACGTTTGGTTTAGCTGTTATAAAAGTTTGGTTTTTTTAGTGCTGAAAATGCATTTTCAGCTCGCACTGTACACATTTGCTGTGTGAGGCATTATCTCATAAGGGAAATACTGGACAATCAAATTAATGACTGCCCAGGCTTCAGGATGTCTTTTTACACTATATAAAGGTGTAAATTTACATTGGAAACGTTTGGTTTAGCTGTTATAAAAGTTTGGTTTTTTAGTGCTGAAAATGCATTTTCAGCTCGCACTGTACACATTTGCTATGTGAGGCATTATCTCATAAGGGAAATACTGGACAATCAAATTAATGACTTCCCAGGCTTCAGGATGCCTTTTTACACTCTATAAATGTGGAAATTTACATTGGAAACGTTTGGTTTAGCTGTTAATGAAGTTTCGTTTTTTTAGTGCTGAAAATTCATTGTCTGCTGGCGCTGTACACTTTTTCTAAGTGTTGCAATATCTCATGAAGGAAATACTGGACAATCAAATTAATGACTTTCCAGGCTTCAGGATGCCTTTCTACACTATATAAAGGTGGAAATTTACATTGGAAACGTTTGGTTTAGCTGTTATAAAAGTTTGGTTTTTTAGTGCTGAAAATGCATTTTCAGCTCGCGCTGTACACATTTGCTATGAGAGGCATTATCTCATAAGGGAAATATTGGACAATCAAATTAATGACTGCCCAGGCTTCAGGATGTCTTTTTACACTATATAAGGGTGGAAATTTACATTGGAAACGTTTAGTTTAGCTGTTAATGAAGTTTCGTTTTTTTAGTGCTGAAAATTCATTGTCTGCTGGCGCTGTACACTTTTTCTAAGTGTTGCAATATCTCATGAAGGAAATACTGGACAATCAAATTAATGACTTTCCAGGCTTCAGGATGCCTTCTACACTATATAAAGGTGGAAATGTACATTGGAAACGTTTGGTTTAGCTGTTATAAAAGTTTGGTTTTTTAGTGCTGTAAATGCATTTTCAGCTCGCGCTGTACACATTTGCTATGAGAGGCATTATCTCAGAAGGGAAATATTGGACAATCAAATTAATGACTGCCCAGGCTTCAGGATGTCTTTTTACACTATATAAAGGTGGAAATTTACATTGGAAACGTTTGGTTTAGCTGTTATAAAAGTTTGGTTTTTTTAGTGCTGAAAATGCATTTTCAGCTCGCACTGTACACATTTGCTGTGTGAGGCATTATCTCATAAGGGAAATACTGGACAATCAAATTAATGACTGCCCAGGCTTCAGGATGTCTTTTTACACTATATAAAGGTGGAAATTTACATTGGAAACGTTTGGTTTAGCTGTTATAAAAGTTTGTTTTTTTAGTGCTGAAAATGCATTTTCAGCTCGCACTGTACACATTTGCTATGTGAGGCATTATCTCATAAGGGAAATACTGGACAATCAAATTAATGACTTCCCAGGCTTCAGGATGCCTTTTTACACTCTATAAATGTGGAAATTTACATTGGAAACGTTTGGTTTAGCTGTTAATGAAGTTTCGTTTTTTTAGTGCTGAAAATTCATTGTCTGCTGGCGCTGTACACTTTTTCTAAGTGTTGCAATATCTCATGAAGGAAATACTGGACAATCAAATTAATGACTTTCCAGGCTTCAGGATGCCTTTCTACACTATATAAAGGTGGAAATTTACATTGGAAACGTTTGGTTTAGCTGTTATAAAAGTTTGGTTTTTTAGTGCTGTAAATGCATTTTCAGCTCGCGCTGTACACATTTGCTATGAGAGGCATTATCTCAGAAGGGAAATATTGGACAATCAAATTAATGACTGCCCAGGCTTCAGGATGTCTTTTTACACTATATAAAGTTGGAAATTTACATTGGAAACGTTTGGTTTAGCTGTTATAAAAGTTTGGTTTTTTAGTGCTGTAAATGCATTTTCAGCTCGCGCTGTACACATTTGCTATGAGAGGCATTATCTCATAAGGGAAATATTGGACAATCAAATTAATGACTGCCCAGGCTTCAGGATGTCTTTTTACACTATATAAGGGTGGAAATTTACATTGGAAACGTTTAGTTTAGCTGTTAATGAAGTTTCGTTTTTTTAGTGCTGAAAATTCATTGTCTGCTGGCGCTGTACACTTTTTCTAAGTGTTGCAATATCTCATGAAGGAAATACTGGACAATCAAATTAATGACTTTCCAGGCTTCAGGATGCCTTTCTACACTATATAAAGGTGGAAATGTACATTGGAAACGTTTGGTTTAGCTGTTATAAAAGTTTGGTTTTTTAGTGCTGTAAATGCATTTTCAGCTCGCGCTGTACACATTTGCTATGAGAGGCATTATCTCAGAAGGGAAATATTGGACAATCAAATTAATGACTGCCCAGGCTTCAGGATGTCTTTTTACACTATATAAAGGTGGAAATTTACATTGGAAACGTTTGGTTTAGCTGTTATAAAAGTTTGTTTTTTTTAGTGCTGAAAATGCATTTTCAGCTCGCACTGTACACATTTGCTGTGTGAGGCATTATCTCATAAGGGAAATACTGGACAATCAAATTAATGACTGCCCAGGCTTCAGGATGTCTTTTTACACTATATAAAGGTGGAAATTTACATTGGAAACGTTTGGTTTAGCTGTTATAAAAGTTTGGTTTTTTAGTGCTGAAAATGCATTTTCAGCTCGCACTGTACACATTTGCTATGTGAGGCATTATCTCATAAGGGAAATACTGGACAATCAAATTAATGACTTCCCAGGCTTCAGGATGCCTTTTTACACTCTATGAATGTGGAAATTTACATTGGAAACGTTTGGTTTAGCTGTTAATGAAGTTTCGTTTTTTTAGTGCTGAAAATTCATTGTCTGCTGGCGCTGTACACTTTTTCTAAGTGTTGCAATATCTCATGAAGGAAATACTGGACAATCAAATTAATGACTTTCCAGGCTTCAGGATGCCTTTCTACACTATATAAAGGTGGAAATTTACATTGGAAACGTTTGGTTTAGCTGTTATAAAAGTTTGGTTTTTTAGTGCTGTAAATGCATTTTCAGCTCGCGCTGTACACATTTGCTATGAGAGGCATTATCTCATAAGGGAAATATTGGACAATCAAATTAATGACTGCCCAGGCTTCAGGATGTCTTTTTACACTATATAAGGGTGGAAATTTACATTGGAAACGTTTAGTTTAGCTGTTAATGAAGTTTCGTTTTTTTAGTGCTGAAAATTCATTGTCTGCTGGCGCTGTACACTTTTTCTAAGTGTTGCAATATCTCATGAAGGAAATACTGGACAATCAAATTAATGACTTTCCAGGCTTCAGGATGCCTTTCTACACTATATAAAGGTGGAAATGTACATTGGAAACGTTTGGTTTAGCTGTTATAAAAGTTTGGTTTTTTAGTGCTGTAAATGCATTTTCAGCTCGCGCTGTACACATTTGCTATGAGAGGCATTATCTCAGAAGGGAAATATTGGACAATCAAATTAATGACTGCCCAGGCTTCAGGATGTCTTTTTACACTCTATAAAGGTGGAAATTTACATTGGAAACGTTTGGTTTAGCTGTTGTAAAAGTTTGGTTTTTTTAGTGCTGAAAATGCATTTTCAGCTCGCACTGTACACATTTGCTGTGTGAGGCATTATCTCATAAGGGAAATACTGGACAATCAAATTAATGACTGCCCAGGCTTCAGGATGTCTTTTTACACTATATAAAGGTGGAAATTTACATTGGAAACGTTTGGTTTAGCTGTTATAAAAGTTTGGTTTTTTAGTGCTGAAAATGCATTTTCAGCTCGCACTGTACACATTTGCTATGTGAGGCATTATCTCATAAGGGAAATACTGGACAATCAAATTAATGACTTCCCAGGCTTCAGGATGCCTTTTTACACTCTATAAATGTGGAAATTTACATTGGAAACGTTTGGTTTAGCTGTTAATGAAGTTTCGTTTTTTTAGTGCTGAAAATTCATTGTCTGCTGGCGCTGTACACTTTTTCTAAGTGTTGCAATATCTCATGAAGGAAATACTGGACAATCAAATTAATGACTTTCCAGGCTTCAGGATGCCTTTCTACACTATATAAAGTGGAAATGTACATTGGAAACGTTTGGTTTAGCTGTTATAAAAGTTTGGTTTTTTAGTGCTGTAAATGCATTTTCAGCTCGCGCTGTACACATTTGCTATGAGAGGCATTATCTCATAAGGGAAATATTAGACAATCAAATTAATGACTGCCCAGGCTTCAGGATGTCTTTTTACACTATATAAGGGTGGAAATTTACATCGGAAACGTTTAGTTTAGCTGTTAATGAAGTTTCGTTTTTTTAGTGCTGAAAATTCATTGTCTGCTGGCGCTGTACACTTTTTCTAAGTGTTGCAATATCTCATGAAGGAAATACTGGACAATCAAATTAATGACTTTCCAGGCTTCAGGATGCCTTTCTACACTATATAAAGGTGGAAATGTACATTGGAAACGTTTGGTTTAGCTGTTATAAAAGTTTGTTTTTTTAGTGCTGTAAATGCATTTTCAGCTCGCGCTGTACACATTTGCTATGAGAGGCATTATCTCAAAAGGGAAATATTGGACAATCAAATTAATGACTGCCCAGGCTTCAGGATGTCTTTTTACACTATAAAAAGGTGGAAATTTACATTGGAAACGTTTGGTTTAGCTGTTATAAAAGTTTGGTTTTTTAGTGCTGAAAATGCATTTTCAGCTCGCACTGTACACATTTGCTATGTGAGGCATTATCTCATAAGGGAAATACTGGACAATCAAATTAATGACTTCCCAGGCTTCAGGATGCCTTTTTACACTCTATAAATGTGGAAATTTACATTGGAAACGTTTGGTTTAGCTGTTAATGAAGTTTCGTTTTTTTAGTGCTGAAAATTCATTGTCTGCTGGCGCTGTACACTTTTTCTAAGTGTTGCAATATCTCATGAAGGAAATACTGGACAATCAAATTAATGACTTTCCAGGCTTCAGGATGCCTTTCTACACTATATAAAGGTGGAAATTTACATTGGAAACGTTTGGTTTAGCTGTTATAAAAGTTTGGTTTTTTAGTGCTGTAAATGCATTTTCAGCTCGCGCTGTACACATTTGCTATGAGAGGCATTATCTCATAAGGGAAATATTGGACAATCAAATTAATGACTGCCCAGGCTTCAGGATGTCTTTTTACACTATATAAAGGTGGAAATTTACATTGGAAACGTTTAGTTTAGCTGTTAATGAAGTTTCGTTTTTTTTAGTGCTGAAAATTCATTGTCTGCTGGCGCTGTACACTTTTTCTAAGTGTTGCAATATCTCATGAAGGAAATACTGGACAATCAAATTAATGACTTTCCAGGCTTCAGGATGCCTTTCTACACTATATAAAGGTGGAAATTTACATTGGAAACGTTTGGTTTAGCTGTTATAAAAGTTTGGTTTTTTAGTGCTGTAAATGCATTTTCAGCTCGCGCTGTACACATTTGCTATGAGAGGCATTATCTCATAAGGGAAATATTGGACAATCAAATTAATGACTGCCCAGGCTTCAGGATGTCTTTTTACACTATATAAAGGTGGAAATTTACATTGGAAACGTTTGGTTTAGCTATTATAAAAGTTTGGTTTTTTAGTGCTGTAAATGCATTTTCAGCTCGCGCTGTACACATTTGCTACGAGAGGCATTATCTCATAAGGGAAATATTGGACAATCAAATTAATGGCTGCCCAGGCTTCAGGGTGTCTTTTTACTCTATATAAAGTTGGAAATTTACATTGGAAACGTTTAGTTTAGCTGTTAATGAAGTTTCGTTTTTTTAGTGCTGAAAATTCATTGTCTGCTGGCGCTGTACACTTTTTCTAAGTGTTGCAATATCTCATGAAGGAAATACTGGACAATCAAATCAATGACTTTCCAGGCTTCAGGATGCCTTTCTACACTATATAAAGGTGGAAATGTACATTGGAAACGTTTGGTTTAGCTGTTATAAAAGTTTGTTTTTTTAGTGCTGAAAATGCATTTTCAGCTCGCGCTGTACACATTTGCTATGAGAGGCATTGTCTCATAAGGGAAATATTGGACAATCAAATTAATGACTGCCTAGGCTTCGGGATGTCTTTTTACACTATATAAAGGTGGAAATTTACATTGGAAACGTTTGGTTTAGCTGTTATAAAAGTTTGGTTTTTTTAGTGCTGAAAATGCATTTTCAGCTCGCACTGTACACATTTGCTATGTGAGGCATTATCTCATAAGGGAAATACTGGACAATCAAATTAATGACTGCCCAGGCTTCAGGATGTCTTTTTACACTATATAAAGGTGGAAATTTAAATTGGAAACGTTTGGTTTAGCTGTTATAAAAGTTTGTTTTTTTAGTGCTGAAAATGCATTTTCAGCTCGCACTGTACACATTTGCTATGTGAGGCATTATCTCATAAGGGAAATACTGGACAATCAAATTAATGACTTCCCAGGCTTCAGGATGCCTTTTTACACTCTATAAATGTGGAAATTTACATTGGAAACGTTTGGTTTAGCTGTTAATGAAGTTTCGTTTTTTTAGTGCTGAAAATTCATTGTCTGCTGGCGCTGTACACTTTTTCTAAGTGTTGCAATATCTCATGAAGGAAATACTGGACAATCAAATTAATGACTTTCCAGGCTTCAGGATGCCTTTCTACACTATATAAAGGTGGAAATTTACATTGGAAACGTTTGGTTTAGCTGTTATAAAAGTTTGGTTTTTTAGTGCTGTAAATGCATTTTCAGCTCGCGCTGTACACATTTGCTATGAGAGGCATTATCTCATAAGGGAAATATTGGACAATCAAATTAATGACTGCCCAGGCTTCAGGATGTATTTTTACACTATATAAGGGTGGAAATTTACATTGGAAACGTTTAGTTTAGCTGTTAATGAAGTTTCGTTTTTTTAGTGCTGAAAATTCATTGTCTGCTGGCGCTGTACACTTTTTCTAAGTGTTGCAATATCTCATGAAGGAAATACTGGACAATCAAATTAATGACTTTCCAGGCTTCAGGATGCCTTTCTACACTATATAAAGGTGGAAATGTACATTGGAAACGTTTGGTTTAGCTGTTATAAAAGTTTGGTTTTTTAGTGCTGTAAATGCATTTTCAGCTCGCGCTGTACACATTTGCTATGAGAGGCATTATCTCAGAAGGGAAATATTGGACAATCAAATTAATGACTGCCCAGGCTTCAGGATGTCTTTTTACACTATATAAAGGTGGAAATTTACATTGGAAACGTTTGGTTTAGCTGTTATAAAAGTTTGGTTTTTTTAGTGCTGAAAATGCATTTTCAGCTCGCACTGTACACATTTGCTGTGTGAGGCATTATCTCATAAGGGAAATACTGGACAATCAAATTAATGACTGCCCAGGCTTCAGGATGTCTTTTTACACTATATAAAGGTGGAAATTTACATTGGAAACGTTTGGTTTAGCTGTTATAAAAGTTTGGTTTTTTAGTGCTGAAAATGCATTTTCAGCTCGCACTGTACACATTTGCTATGTGAGGCATTATCTCATAAGGGAAATACTGGACAATCAAATTAATGACTTCCCAGGCTTCAGGATGCCTTTTTACACTCTATAAATGTGGAAATTTACATTGGAAACGTTTGGTTTAGCTGTTAATGAAGTTTCGTTTTTTTAGTGCTGAAAATTCATTGTCTGCTGGCGCTGTACACTTTTTCTAAGTGTTGCAATATCTCATGAAGGAAATACTGGACAATCAAATTAATGACTTTCCAGGCTTCAGGATGCCTTTCTACACTATATAAAGGTGGAAATTTACATTGGAAACGTTTGGTTTAGCTGTTATAAAAGTTTGGTTTTTTAGTGCTGTAAATGCATTTTCAGCTCGCGCTGTACACATTTGCTATGAGAAGCATTATCTCATAAGGGAAATATTGGACAATCAAATTAATGACTGCCCAGGCTTCAGGATGTCTTTTTACACTATATAAGGGTGGAAATTTACATTGGAAACGTTTAGTTTAGCTGTTAATGAAGTTTCGTTTTTTTAGTGCTGAAAATTCATTGTCTGCTGGCGCTGTACACTTTTTCTAAGTGTTGCAATATCTCATGAAGGAAATACTGGACAATCAAATTAATGACTTTCCAGGCTTCAGGATGCCTTTCTACACTATATAAAGGTGGAAATTTACATTGGAAACGTTTAGTTTAGCTGTTAATGAAGTTTCGTTTTTTTAGTGCTGAAAATTCATTGTCTGCTGGCGCTGTACATTTTTTCTATGTGTTGCAATATCTCATGAAGGAAATACTGGACAATCAAATTAATTACTTTCCAGGCTTCAGGATGCCTTTCTACACTATATAAAGGTGGAAATGTACATTGGAAACGTTTGGTTTAGCTGTTATAAAAGTTTGGTTTTTTAGTGCTGTAAATGCATTTTCAGCTCGCGCTGTACACATTTGCTATGAGAGGCATTATCTCAGAAGGGAAATATTGGACAATCAAATTAATGACTGCCCAGGCTTCAGGATGTCTTTTTACACTATATAAAGGTGGAGATTTACATTGGAAACGTTTGGTTTAGCTGTTATAAAAGTTTGGTTTTTTTAGTGCTGAAAATGCATTTTCAGCTCGCACTGTACACATTTGCTGTGTGAGGCATTATCTCATAAGGGAAATACTGGACAATCAAATTAATGACTGCCCAGGCTTCAGGATGTCTTTTTACACTATATAAAGGTGGAAATTTACATTGGAAACGTTTGGTTTAGCTGTTATAAAAGTTTGGTTTTTTTAGTGCTGAAAATGCATTTTCAGCTCGCACTGTCCACATTTGCTATGTGAGGCATTATCTCATAAGGGAAATACTGGACAATCAAATTAATGACTGCCCAGGCTTCAGGATGTCTTTTTACACTATATAAAGGTGGAAATTTACATTGGAAACGTTTGGTTTAGCTGTTATAAAAGTTTGTTTTTTTAGTGCTGTAAATGCATTTTCAGCTCGCGCTGTACACATTTGCTATGAGAGGCATTATCTCATAAGGGAAATATTGGACAATCAAATTAATGACTGCCCAGGCTTCAGGATGTCTTTTTACACTATATAAAGGTGGAAATATACATTGGAAACGTTTAGTTTAGCTGTTAATGAAGTTTCGTTTTTTTAGTGCTGAAAATTCATTGTCTGCTGGCGCTGTACACTTTTTCTAAGTGTTGCAATATCTCATGAAGGAAATACTGGACAATCAAATTAATGACTTTCCAGGCTTCAGGATGCCTTTCTACACTATATAAAGGTGGAAATGTACATTGGAAACGTTTGGTTTAGCTGTTATAAAAGTTTGGTTTTTTAGTGCTGTAAATGCATTTTCAGCTCGCGCTGTACACATTTGCTATGAGAGGCATTATCTCATAAGGGAAATATTAGACAATCAAATTAATGACTGCCCAGGCTTCAGGATGTCTTTTTACACTATATAAGGGTGGAAATTTACATCGGAAACATTTAGTTTAGCTGTTAATGAAGTTTCGTTTTTTTAGTGCTGAAAATTCATTGTCTGCTGGCGCTGTACACTTTTTCTAAGTGTTGCAATATCTCATGAAGGAAATACTGGACAATCAAATTAATGACTTTCCAGGCTTCAGGATGCCTTTCTACACTATATAAAGGTGGAAATGTACATTGGAAACGTTTGGTTTAGCTGTTATAAAAGTTTGGTTTTTTAGTGCTGTAAATGCATTTTCAGCTCGCGCTGTACACATTTGCTATGAGAGGCATTATCTCAAAAGGGAAATATTGGACAATCAAATTAATGACTGCCCAGGCTTCAGGATGTCTTTTTACACTATATAAAGGTGGAAATTTACATTGGAAACGTTTGGTTTAGCTGTTATAAAAGTTTGTTTTTTTAGTGCTGAAAATGCATTTTCAGCTCGCACTGTACACATTTGCTATGTGAGGCATTATCTCATAAGGGAAATACTGGACAATCAAATTAATGACTTCCCAGGCTTCAGGATGCCTTTTTACACTCTATAAATGTGGAAATTTACATTGGAAACGTTTGGTTTAGCTGTTAATGAAGTTTCGTTTTTTTAGTGCTGAAAATTCATTGTCTGCTGGCGCTGTACACTTTTTCTAAGTGTTGCAATATCTCATGAAGGAAATACTGGACAATCAAATTAATGACTTTCCAGGCTTCAGGATGCCTTTCTACACTATATAAAGGTGGAAATTTACATTGGAAACGTTTGGTTTAGCTGTTATAAAAGTTTGGTTTTTTAGTGCTGTAAATGCATTTTCAGCTCGCGCTGTACACATTTGCTATGAGAGGCATTATCTCATAAGGGAAATATTGGACAATCAAATTAATGACTGCCCAGGCTTCAGGATGTCTTTTTACACTATATAAAGGTGGAAATTTACATTGGAAACGTTTAGTTTAGCTGTTAATGAAGTTTCGTTTTTTTTAGTGCTGAAAATTCATTGTCTGCTGGCGCTGTACACTTTTTCTAAGTGTTGCAATATCTCATGAAGGAAATACTGGACAATCAAATTAATGACTTTCCAGGCTTCAGGATGCCTTTCTACACTATATAAAGGTGGAAATTTACTTTGGAAACGTTTGGTTTAGCTGTTATAAAAGTTTGGTTTTTTAGTGCTGTAAATGCATTTTCAGCTCGCGCTGTACACATTTGCTATGAGAGGCATTATCTCATAAGGGAAATATTGGACAATCAAATTAATGACTGCCCAGGCTTCAGGATGTCTTTTTACACTATATAAAGGTGGAAATTTACATTGGAAACGTTTGGTTTAGCTGTTATAAAAGTTTGGTTTTTTAGTGCTGTAAATGCATTTTCAGCTCGCGCTGTACACATTTGCTATGAGAGGCATTATCTCATAAGGGAAATATTGGACAATCAAATTAATGGCTGCCCAGGCTTCAGGATGTCTTTTTACTCTATATAAAGTTGGAAATTTACATTGGAAACGTTTAGTTTAGCTGTTAATGAAGTTTCGTTTTTTTAGTGCTGAAAATTCATTGTCTGCTGGCGCTGTACACTTTTTCTAAGTGTTGCAATATCTCATGAAGGAAATACTGGACAATCAAATCAATGACTTTCCAGGCTTCAGGATGCCTTTCTACACTATATAAAGGTGGAAATGTACATTGGAAACGTTTGGTTTAGCTGTTATAAAAGTTTGTTTTTTTAGTGCTGAAAATGCATTTTCAGCTCGCGCTGTACACATTTGCTATGAGAGGCATTGTCTCATAAGGGAAATATTGGACAATCAAATTAATGACTGCCTAGGCTTCAGGATGTCTTTTTACACTATATAAAGGTGGAAATTTACATTGGAAACGTTTGGTTTAGCTGTTATAAAAGTTTGGTTTTTTTAGTGCTGAAAATGCATTTTCAGCTCGCACTGTACACATTTGCTATGTGAGGCATTATCTCATAAGGGAAATACTGGACAATCAAATTAATGACTGCCCAGGCTTCAGGATGTCTTTTTACACTATATAAAGGTGGAAATTTACATTGGAAACGTTTGGTTTAGCTGTTATAAAAGTTTGTTTTTTTAGTGCTGAAAATGCATTTTCAGCTCGCACTGTACACATTTGCTATGTGAGGCATTATCTCATAAGGGAAATACTGGACAATCAAATTAATGACTTCCCAGGCTTCAGGATGCCTTTTTACACTCTATAAATGTGGAAATTTACATTGGAAACGTTTGGTTTAGCTGTTAATGAAGTTTCGTTTTTTTAGTGCTGAAAATTCATTGTCTGCTGGCGCTGTACACTTTTTCTAAGTGTTGCAATATCTCATGAAGGAAATACTGGACAATCAAATTAATGACTTTCCAGGCTTCAGGATGCCTTTCTACACTATATAAAGGTGGAAATTTACATTGGAAACGTTTGGTTTAGCTGTTATAAAAGTTTGGTTTTTTAGTGCTGTAAATGCATTTTCAGCTCGCGCTGTACACATTTGCTATGAGAGGCATTATCTCATAAGGGAAATATTGGACAATCAAATTAATGACTGCCCAGGCTTCAGGATGTCTTTTTACACTATATAAAGGTGGAAATTTACATTGGAAACGTTTGGTTTAGCTGTTATAAAAGTTTGGTTTTTTTAGTGCTGAAAATGCATTTTCAGCTCGCACTGTACACATTTGCTATGTGAGGCATTATCTCATAAGGGAAATACTGGACAATCAAATTAATGACTGCCCAGGCTTCAGGATGTCTTTTTACACTATCTAAAGGTGGAAATTTACATTGGAAACGTTTGGTTTAGCTGTTATAAAAGTTTGGTTTTTTAGTGCTGAAAATGCATTTTCAGCTCGCACTGTACACATTTGCTATGTGAGGCATTATCTCATAAGGGAAATACTGGACAATCAAATTAATGACTTCCCAGGCTTCAGGATGCCTTTTTACACTCTATAAATGTGGAAATTTATATTGGAAACGTTTGGTTTAGATGTTAATGAAGTTTCGTTTTTTTAGTGCTGAAAATTCATTGTCTGCTGGCGCTGTACACTTTTTCTAAGTGTTGCAATATCTCATGAAGGAAATACTGGACAATCAAATTAATGACTTTCCAGGCTTCAGGATGCCTTTCTACACTATATAAAGGTGGAAATTTACATTTGAAACGTTTGGTTTAGCTGTTATAAAAGTTTGGTTTTTTAGTGCTGTAAATGCATTTTCAGCTCGCGCTGTACACATTTGCTATGAGAGGCATTATCTCATAAGGGAAATATTGGACAATCAAATTAATGACTGCCCAGGCTTCAGGATGTCTTTTTACACTATATAAAGGTGGAAATATACATTGGAAACGTTTAGTTTAGCTGTTAATGAAGTTTCGTTTTTTTAGTGCTGAAAATTCATTGTCTGCTGGCGCTGTACACTTTTTCTAAGTGTTGCAATATCTCATGAAGGAAATACTGGACAATCAAATTAATGACTTTCCAGGCTTCAGGATGCCTTTCTACACTATATAAAGGTGGAAATTTACATTGGAAACGTTTGGTTTAGCTGTTATAAAAGTTTGTTTTTTTAGTGCTGTAAATGCATTTTCAGCTCGCGCTGTACACATTTGCTATGAGAGGCATTATCTCATAAGGGAAATATTGGACAATCAAATTAATGACTGCCCAGGCTTCAGGATGTCTTTTTACACTATATAAAGGTGGAAATTTACATTGGAAACGTTTGGTTTAGCTGTTATAAAAGTTTGTTTTTTTAGTGCTGTAAATGCATTTTCAGCTCGCGCTGTACACATTTGCTATGTGAGGCATTATCTCATAAGGGAAATACTGGACAATCAAATTAATCACTTTTCAGGCTTCAGGATGCCTTTCTACACTATATAAAGGTGGAAATGTACATTGGAAACGTTTGGTTTAGCTGTTAATGAAGTTTCGTTTTTTTAGTGCTGAAAATTCATTGTCTGCTGGCGCTGTACACCTTTTCTAAGTGTTGCAATATCTCATGAAGGAAATACTGGACAATCAAATTAATGACTTTCCAGGCTTCAGGATGCCTTTCTACACTATATAAAGGTGGAAATTTACATTGGAAACGTTTGGTTTAGCTGTTATAAAAGTTTGTTTTTTTTGTGCTGTAAATGCATTTTCAGCTCGCGCTGTACACATTTGCTATGAGAGGCATTATCTCATAAGGGAAATATTGGAAAATCAAATTAATGACTGCCCAGGCTTCAGGATGTCTTTTTACACTATATAAAGGTGGAAATTTACATTGGAAACGTTTGGTTTAGGTGTTATAAAAGTTTGGTTTTTTAGTGCTGAAAATGCATTTTCAGCTCGCACTGTACACATTTGCTATGTGAGGCATTATCTCATAAGGGAAATACTGGACAATCAAATTAATGACTTCCCAGGCTTCAGGATGCCTTTTTACACTCTATAAATGTGGAAATTTACATTGGAAACGTTTGGTTTAGCTGTTAATGAAGTTTCGTTTTTTTATTGCTGAAAATTCATTGTCTGCTGGCGCTGTACACTTTTTCTAAGTTTTGCAATATCTCATGTAGGAAATACTGGACAATCAAATTAATGACTTTCCAGGCTTCAGGATGCCTTTCTACACTTTATAAAGGTGGAAATTTACATTGGAAACGTTTGGTTTAGCTGTTATAAAAGTTTGGTTTTTTAGTGCTGTAAATGCATTTTCAGCTCGCGCTGTACACATTTGCTATGAGAGGCTTTATCTCAGAAGGGAAATATTGGACAATCAAATTAATGACTGCCCAGGCTTCAGGATGCCTTTCTACACTATATAAAGGTGGAAATTTACATTGGAAACGTTTGGTTTAGCTGTTATTAAAGTTTGTTTTTTTAGTGCTGTAAATGCATTTTCAGCTCGCGCTGTACACATTTGCTATGTGAGGCATTATCTCATAAGGGAAATACTGGACGATCAAATTAATGACTGCCCAGGCTTCAGGATGTCTTTTTACACTATATAAAGGTGGAAATTTACATTGGAAACGTTTGGTTTAGCTGTTATAAAAGTTTGTTTTTTTAGTGCTGAAAATGCATTTTCAGCTCGCACTGTACACATTTGCTATGTGAGGCATTATCTCATAAGGGAAATACTGGACAATCAAATTAATGACTTCCCAGGCTTCAGGATGCCTTTTTACACTCTATAAATGTGGAAATTTACATTGGAAACGTTTGGTTTAGCTGTTAATGAAGTTTCGTTTTTTTAGTGCTGAAAATTCATTGTCTGCTGGCGCTGTACACTTTTTCTAAGTGTTGCAATATCTCATGAAGGAAATACTGGACAATCAAATTAATGACTTTCCAGGCTTCATGATGCCTTTCTACACTATATAAAGGTGGAAATTTACATTGGAAACGTTTGGTTTAGCTGTTATAAAAGTTTGGTTTTTTAGTGCTGTAAATGCATTTTCAGCTCGCGCTGTACACATTTGCTATGAGAGGCATTATCTCATAAGGGAAATATTGGACAATCAAATTAATGACTGCCCAGGCTTCAGGATGTCTTTTTACACTATATAAAGGTGGAAATTTACATTGGAAACGTTTGGTTTAGCTGTTATAAAAGTTTGGTTTTTTAGTGCTGAAAATGCATTTTCAGCTCGCACTGTACACATTTGCTATGTGAGGCATTATCTCATAAGGGAAATACTGGACAATCAAATTAATGACTTCCCAGGCTTCAGGATGCCTTTTTACACTCTATAAATGTGGAAATTTACATTGGAAACGTTTGGTTTAGCTGTTAATGAAGTTTCGTTTTTTTAGTGCTGAAAATTCATTGTCTGCTGGCGCTGTACACTTTTTCTAAGTGTTGCAATTTCTCATGAAGGAAATACTGGACAATCAATTTAATGACTTTCCAGGCTTCAGGATGCCTTTCTACACTATATAAAGGTGGAAATTTACATTGGAAACGTTTGGTTTAGCTGTTATAAAAGTTTGGTTTTTTAGTGCTGTATATGCATTTTCAGCTCGCGCTGTACACATTTGCTATGAGAGGCATTATCTCATAAGGGAAATATTGGACAATCAAATTAATGACTGCCCAGGCTTCAGGATGTCTTTTTACACTATATAAAGGTGGAAATTTACATTGGAAACGTTTAGTTTAGCTGTTAATGAAGTTTCGTTTTTTTAGTGCTGAAAATTCATTGTCTGCTGGCGCTGTACACTTTTTCTAAGTGTTGCAATATCTCATGAAGGAAATACTGGACAATCAAATTAATGACTTTCCAGGCTTCAGGATGCCTTTCTACACTATATAAAGGTGGAAATGTACATTGGAAACGTTTGGTTTAGCTGTTATAAAAGTTTGGTTTTTTAGTGCTGTAAATGCATTTTCAGCTCGCGCTGTACACATTTGCTATGAGAGGCATTATCTCATAAGGGAAATATTGGACAATCAAATGAATGACTGCCCAGGCTTCAGGATGTCTTTTTACACTATATAAAGGTGGAAATTTACATTGGAAACGTTTGGTTTAGCTGTTATAAAAGTTTAGTTTTTTAGTGCTGAAAATGCATTTTCAGCTCGCACTGAACACATTTGCTATGTGAGGCATTATCTCATAAGGGAAATACTGGACAATCAAATTAATGACTTCCCAGGCTTCAGGATGCCTTTTTACACTCTATAAATGTGGAAATTTACATTGGAAACGTTTGGTTTAGCTGTTAATGAAGTTTCGTTTTTTAGTGCTGAAAATTCATTGTCTGCTGGCGCTGTACACTTTTTCTAAGTGTTGCAATATCTCATGAAGGAAATACTGGACAATCAAATTAATGACTTTCCAGGCTTCAGGATGCCTTTTTACACTATATAAAGGTGGAAATTTACATTGGAAACGTTTGGTTTAGCTGTTATAAAAGTTTGGTTTTTTAGTGCTGAAAATGCATTTTCAGCTCGCACTGTACACATTTGCTATGTGAGGCATTATCTCATAAGGGAAATACTGGACAATCAAATTAATGACTTCCCAGGCTTCAGGATGCCTTTTTACACTCTATAAATGTGGAAATTTACATTGGAAACGTTTGGTTTAGCTGTTAATGAAGTTTCGTTTTTTTAGTGCTGAAAATTCATTGTCTGCTGGCGCTGTACACTTTTTCTAAGTGTTGCAATTTCTCATGAAGGAAATACTGGACAATCAATTTAATGACTTTCCAGGCTTCAGGATGCCTTTCTACACTATATAAAGGTGGAAATTTACATTGGAAACGTTTGGTTTAGCTGTTATAAAAGTTTGGTTTTTTAGTGCTGTATATGCATTTTCAGCTCGCGCGGTACACATTTGCTATGAGAGGCATTATCTCATAAGGGAAATATTGGACAATCAAATTAATGACTGCCCAGGCTTCAGGATGTCTTTTTACACTATATAAAGGTGGAAATTTACATTGGAAACGTTTAGTTTAGCTGTTAATGAAGTTTCGTTTTTTTAGTGCTGAAAATTCATTGTCTGCTGGCGCTGTACACTTTTTCTAAGTGTTGCAATATCTCATGAAGGAAATACTGGACAATCAAATTAATGACTTTCCAGGCTTCAGGATGCCTTTCTACACTATATAAAGGTGGAAATGTACATTGGAAACGTTTGGTTTAGCTGTTATAAAAGTTTGGTTTTTTAGTGCTGTAAATGCATTTTCAGCTCGCGCTGTACACATTTGCTATGAGAGGCATTATCTCATAAGGGAAATATTGGACAATCAAATGAATGACTGCCCAGGCTTCAGGATGTCTTTTTACACTATATAAAGGTGGAAATTTACATTGGAAACGTTTGGTTTAGCTGTTATAAAAGTTTAGTTTTTTAGTGCTGAAAATGCATTTTCAGCTCGCACTGAACACATTTGCTATGTGAGGCATTATCTCATAAGGGAAATACTGGACAATCAAATTAATGACTTCCCAGGCTTCAGGATGCCTTTTTACACTCTATAAATGTGGAAATTTACATTGGAAACGTTTGGTTTAGCTGTTAATGAAGTTTCGTTTTTTAGTGCTGAAAATTCATTGTCTGCTGGCGCTGTACACTTTTTCTAAGTGTTGCAATATCTCATGAAGGAAATACTGGACAATCAAATTAATGACTTTCCAGGCTTCAGGATGCCTTTTTACACTATATAAAGGTGGAAATTTACATTGGAAACGTTTGGTTTAGCTGTAATAAAAGTTAGGTTTTTTAGTGCTGTAAATGCATTTTCAGCTCGCGCTGTACACATTTGCTATGAGAGGCATTATCTCATAAGGGAAATATTGGACAATCAAATTAATGACTGCCCAGGCTTCAGGATGTCTTTTTACACTATATAAAGGTGGAAATTTACATTGGAAACGTTTGGTTTAGCTGTTATAAAAGTATGGTTTTTTAGTGCTGAAAATGCATTTACAGCACGAAAAAAACAAACTTTTATAACAGCTAAACCAAACGTTTCCAATGTAAATTTCCACATTTATATAGTGTAAAAAGGCATCCTGAAGCCTGGGAAGTCATTAATTTGATTGTCCAGTATTTCCCTTATGAGATAATGCCTCACATAGCAAATGTGTACAGCGCGAGCTGAAAATGCATTTACAGCACTAAAAAAACAAACTTTTATAACAGCTAAACTAAACGTTTCCAATGTAAATTTCCACCTTTATATAGTGTAAAAAGACATCCTGAAGCCTGGGCAGTCATTAATTTGATTGTCCAATATTTCCCTTATGAGATAATGCCTCTCATAGAAAATGTGTACAGCGCGAGCTGAAAATGCATTTACAGCACTAAAAAACCAAACTTTTATAACAGCTAAACCAAACGTTTCCAATGTAAATTTCCACCTTTATATAGTGTAAAAAAAACATCCTGAAGCCTGGGCAGTCATTAATTTGATTGTCCAATATTTCCCTTATGAGATAATGCCTCTCATAGCAAATGTGTACAGCGCGAGCTGAAAATGCATTTACAGCACTAAAAAACCAAACTTTTATAACAGCTAAACCAAACGTTTCCAATGTAAATTTCCACCTTTATATAGTGTAGAAAGGCATCCTGAAGCCTGGAAAGTCATTAATTTGATTGTCCAGTATTTCCTACATGAGATATTGCAACACTTAGAAAAAGTGTACAACGCCAGCAGACAATGAATTTGCAGCACTAAAAAAACGAAACTTCATTTACAGCTAAACCAAACGTTTCCAATGTAAATTTCCACATTTATATAGTGTAAAAAGGCATCCTGAAGCCTGGGAAGTCATTAATTTGATTGTCCAGTATTTCCCTTATGAGATAATGCCTCACATAGCAAATGTGTACAGCGCGAGCTGAAAATGCATTTACAGCACTAAAAAAACAAACTTTTATAACAGCTAAACTAAACGTTTCCAATGTAAATTTTCACCTTTATATAGTGTAAAAAGACATCCTGAAGCCTGGGCAGTCATTAATTTGATTGTCCAATATTTTCCTTATGAGATAATGCCTCTCATAGCAAATGTGTACAGCGCGAGCTGAAAATGCATTTACAGCACTAAAAAACCAAACTTTTATAACAGCTAAACCAAACGTTTCCAATGTAAATTTCCACAATTATATAGTGTAAAAAGGTCTCCTGAAGCCTGGGAAGTCATTAATTTGATTGTCCAGCATTTCCATTATGAGATAATGTCTCACATAGCAAATGTGTACAGCGCGAGCTGAAAATGCATTTACAGCACTAAAAAAACAAACTTTTATAACAGCTAAACCAAACGTTTACAATGTAAATTTCCACCTTTATATAGTGTAAAAAGGCATCCTGAAGCCTGGAAAGTCATTAATTTGATTGTCCAGTATTTCCTTCATGAGAAAATGCAACACTTAGAAAAAGTGTACAGCGCCAGCAGACAATGAATTTGCAGCACTAAAAAAACGAAACTTCATTAACAGCTAAACCAAACGTTTCCAATGTAAATTTCCACATTTATATAGTGTAAAAAGGCATCCTGAAGCCTGGGAAGTCATTAATTTGATTGTCCATTATTTCCCTTATGAGATAATGCCTCACATAGCAAATGTGTACAGCGCGAGCTGAAAATGCATTTACAGCACTAAAAAAACAAACTTTTATAACAGCTAAACTAAACGTTTCCAATGTAAATTTCCACCTCTATATAGTGTAAAAAGGTCTCCTGAAGCCTGGTAAGTCATTAATTTGATTGTCCAGTATTTCCCTTATGGGATAATGCCTCACATAGCAAATGTGTACAGCGCGAGCTGAAAATGCATTTACAGCACTAAAAAAACAAACGTTTATAACAGCTAAACCAAACGTTTCCAATGTAAATTTCCACCTTTATATAGTGTAAAAAGGCATCCTGAAGCCTGGAAAGTCATTAATTTGATTGTCCAGTATTTCCTTCATGAGATATTGCAACACTTAGAAAAAGTGTACAGCGACAGCAGACAGCAGGCTGCCAGGATGGCCGAGTGGTCTAAGGCGCCGCGTTCCGGACCCAGTCTCCCCAGGAGGCCTGGGTTCGAATCTCGAATTTCCCCATTGTGGGACTAATAAAGGCATTATTATTATATTATTATTATCATTAGACAATGAATTTGCAGCACTAAAAAAACGAAACTTCATTAACAGCTAAACCAAACGTTTCCAATGTAAATTTCCACATTTATATAGTGTAAAAAGGCATCCTGAAGCCTGGGAAGTCATTAATTTGATTGTCCAGTATTTCCTTCATGAGATATTGCAACACTTAGAAAAAGTGTACAGCGCCAGCAGACAATGAATTTGCAGCACTAAAAAAACGAAACTTCATTAACAGCTAAACCAAACGTTTCCAATGTAAATTTCCACATTTATATAGTGTAAAAAGGCATCCTGAAGCCTGGGAAGTCATTAATTTGATTGTCCAGTATTTCCCTTATGAGATAATGCCTCACATAGCAAATGTGTACAGCGCGAGCTGAAAATGCATTTACAGCACTAAAAAAACTAACTTTTATAACAGCTAAACTAAACGTTTCCAATGTAAATTTCCACCTTTATATAGTGTAAAAAAGACATCCTGAAGCCTGGGCAGTCATTAATTTGATTGTCCAATATTTCCCTTATGAGATAATGCCTCACATAGCATTTACAGCACTAAAAAACCAAACTTTTATAACAGCTAAACCAAACGTTTCCAATGTAAATTTCCACCTTTATATAGTGTAGAAAGGCATCCTGAAGCCTGGAAAGTCATTAATTTGATTGTCCAGTATTTCCTTCATGAGATATTGCAACACTTAGAAAAAGTGTACAGCGCCAGCAGACAATGAATTTTCAGCACTAAAAAAACGAAACTTCATTAACAGCTAAACCAAACGTTTCCAATGTAAATTTCCACATTTATATAGTGTAAAAAGGCATCCTGAACCCTGGGAAGTCATTAATTTGATTGTCCAGTATTTCCCTTATGAGATAATGCCTCACATAGCAAATGAGTACAGCGCGAGCTGAAAATGCATTTACAGCACTAAAAAACCAAACTTTTATAACAGCTAAACCAAACGTTTCCAATGTACATTTCCACCTTTATATAGTGTAAAAAGGCATCCTGAAGCCTGGGAAGTCATTAATTTGATTGTCCAGTATTTCCCTTATGAGATAATGCCTCACATAGCAAATGTGTACAGTGCGAGCTGAAAATGCATTTACAGCACGAAAAAAACAAACTTTTATAACAGCTAAACCAAACGTTTCCAATGTAAATTTCCACATTTATATAGTGTAAAAAGGCATCCTGAAGCCTGGGAAGTCATTAATTTGATTGTCCAGTATTTCCCTTATGAGATAATGCCTCACATAGCAAATGTGTACAGCGCGAGCTGAAAATGCATTTACAGCACTAAAAAACCAAACTTTTATAACAGCTAAACCAAACGTGTCCAATGTAAATTTCCACCTTTATATAGTGTAGAAAGGCATCCTGAAGCCTGGAAAGTCATGAATTTGATTGTCCAGTATTTCCTTCATGAGATATTGCAACACTTAGAAAAAGTGTACAGCGCCAGCAGACAATGAATTTGCAGCACTAAAAAAACGAAACTTCATTTCCAGCTAAACCAAACGTTTCCGATGTAAATTTCCACATTTATATAGTGTAAAAAGGCATCCTGAAGCCTGGGAAGTCATTAATTTGATTGTCCAGTATTTCCCTTATGAGATAATGCCTCACATAGCAAATGTGTACAGCGCGAGCTGAAAATGCATTTACAGCACTAAAAAAACAAACTTTTATAACAGCTAAACTAAACGTTTCCAATGTAAATTTTCACCTTTATATAGTGTAAAAAGACATCCTGAAGCCTGGGCAGTCATTAATTTGATGTCCAATATTTCCCTTATGAGATAATGCCTCTCATAGCAAATGTGTACAGCGCGAGCTGAAAATGCATTTACAGCACTAAAAAACCAAACTTTTATAACAGCTAAACCAAACGTTTCCAATGTAAATTTCCACCTTTATATAGTGTAGAAAGGCATCCTGAAGCCTGGAAAGTCATTAATTTGATTGTCCAGTATTTCCTTCATGAGATATTGCAACACTTAGAAAAAGTGTACAGCGCCAGCAGACAATGAATTTGCAGCACTAAAAAAACGAAACTTCATTAACAGCTAAACCAAACGTTTCCAATGTAAATTTCCACCTTTATATAGTGTAGAAAGGCATCCTGAAGCCTGGGCAGTCATTAATTTGATTGTCCAATATTTCCCTTATGAGATAATGCCTCTCATAGCAAATGTGTACAGCGTGAGCTGAAAATGCATTTACAGCACAAAAAAAACAAACTTTTATAACAGCTAAACCAAACGTTTCCAATGTAAATTTCCACCTTTATATAGTGTAAAAAGACATCCTGAAGCCTGGGAAGTCATTAATTTGATTGTCCAGTATTTCCCTTATGAGATAATGCCTCACCATAGCAAATGTGTACAGCGCGAGCTGAAAATGCATTTACAGCACTAAAAAATCAAACTTTTATAACAGCTAAACCAAACGTTTCCAATGTAAATTTCCACCTTTATATAGTGTAAAAAGGCATCCTGAAGCCTGGGAAGTCATTAATTTGATTGTCCAGTATTTCCCTTTTGAGATAATGCCTCACATAGCAAATGTGTACAGCGCGAGCTGAAAATGCATTTACAGCACTAAAAAACCAAACTTTTATAACAGCTAAACCAAACGTTTCCAATGTAAATTTCCACCTTTATATAGTGTAAAAAGGCATCCTGAAGCCTGGGAAGTCATTAATTTGATTGTCCAGTATTTCCCTTATGAGATAATGCCTCACATAGCAAATGTGTACAGCGCGAGCTGAGAATGCATTTACAGCACTAAAAAAACAAACTTTTATAACAGCTAAACCAAACGTTTCCAATGTAAATTTCCACCTTTATACAGTGTAGAAAGGCATCCTGAAGCCTGGAAAGTCATTAATTTGATTGTCCAGTATTTCCTTCATGAGATATTGCAACACTTAGAAAAAGTGTACAGCGCCAGCAGACAATGAATTTGCAGCACTAAAAAAACGAAACTTCATTAACAGCTAAACCAAACGTTTCCAATGTAAATTTCCACATTTATATAGTGTAAAAAGGCATCCTGAAGCCTGGGAAGTCATTAATTTGATTGTCCAGTATTTCCTTCATGAGATATTGCAACACTTAGAAAAAGTGTACAGCGCCAGCAGACAATGAATTTGCAGCACTAAAAAAACGAAACTTCATTAACAGCTAAACCAAACGTTTCCAATGTAAATTTCCACATTTATATAGTGTAAAAATGCATCCTGAAGCCTGGGAAGTCATTAATTTCTTTGTCCAGTATTTCCTTCATGAGATACAGCAACACTTAGAAAAAGTCTGTGTGACAGCCTGGAGAGACTGCTGACAGGAGGGAATAGACCCCACTGGGGCTGACATGGGCTAGCTACCCATGCTGGCAGTCTCTGACACTGTGTTCAGTTTGTTGGAGACACCCGCCAAGTGCTACAGAAAGTCTACAAAGAATGACACCCCTACAGCCTGCGAGAGCGGGGGCGCAAGATGGCTCAATGACTGACCACACGGTTACAGACCTAGGAACAAACATGACTACGAGCAAGAACACGGTGCATGAGACAATGGCAGCAGGACACTCACTTCAGGTCTGCACCTGTGGCTGGGCAAAAGTAACATCAGTTACAGGGTTGAAGATCCACCAAGGAAAGAAGCGGTGTTTGGGAAAGCCGAGTCAAGGGCCTCGCATTGACCAATACTTCTTACGAAGTAATGCGTCAAATCAGTCGAGTGAAGCACAGCGACGGGAAAAAACCCAAAGTTCGCAGAGCATCAGCCCCCCTGTCACTGAGGAGGGTATTATAAACACAGAATTGCAGGAGGTAGAACCCACCCAGCCACAGAGACCTCCCAAAGAGAACAAGATCAAAGGGCACAGACAGAGTGTGAGGTGGCCCAAAACTATTGAGAAGAGAGAGTGGGAAACCGTCAATAACGACCTGGTGAAAATGTTGGAGCAACAAGTGGGCACTGCAGAGAGAAAGCTGGAACACATCGGTGACATCATCTACCACTATGGAGAGGAGCGCTTTGGAGTGAACAGCTGGAAAACCACCAACAAAATACCACCACCAACCAAACCTAGGAGGCAACAAGAGATAGAGAGACTGATCAGGGAAAGAAGGGACCTGCGGAAACAGTGGAGAAAAGCCTCTGATCCAGAGAGAGAAGGTCTCATGCTGCTCCATGGGGACATCAAGCTCCGGTTGAAAACCTTACGAAGAGCAGAGAACTTGAGGAAACTTCGCAGGAAGAAGGAACACACAAGAACCCTGTTCTATAAAAATCCCTTCAAGTTTGTCAAAGATCTCTTCGCTAAGGACAAAAGCGGGTTCCTGCAAACTTCAAAGAAGGAACTTGAAGAGCACCTGGAAAAGGTCTACCAAGACACGAAAAGGCATGAACAGCTAGCCATCCCACATGATATCCCCCCCATTCGACCACCAGAGGTCAACATCGAGACCGGCCCTCCAAAATGGAAAGAAGTGGAGAACATGGTGGGCGTGCAAGATCAGGATCTGCACCAGGACCAAATGGAGTGTCATATAAGCTCTACAAGAACTCACCAGATGTCCTACGCTATCTTTGGAGGCTAATGAGAATCGTCTGGCAGAAGGGGATAATACCAAAGGCATGGCGAAGGGCTGGAGGTGTACTAATTCCAAAAGAGAAGGACGCAGATATCAGTCAATTTCGGCCAATCAGCCTTCTCAACGTTGAAGGGAAAATCTTTTTCAGCGTCTTGACACACACCACCTACCTGGAGAAAAAACGAGTACATTGACACATCCGTACAAAAGGCTGGAATTTCTGGATTCTCTGGCTGCTTGGAGCACACCAGTATGATCTGGCATCAGATTCAAGCAGCGAAGAAGAACAAAGGGGATCTTCATGTCATCTTTCTCGACCTAGCCAATGCCTTTGGTTCAGTTCCGCATAGCCTTCTCTGGGAGTCCTTCAACTTCTTCCGCGTTCCAACATCCATCACTACCTTGGTAAAATTCTACTTTGAAGACCTGCAGCTGTGCTTCACAACACCCGACTTCAAAACATCATGGCAGCAAGTAGAAGTAGGCATCATGGCAGGTTGCACGATCTCACCCCTGGCCTTTACAATGGCCATGGAGGTCATCATCAGGGCCTCAAAATGGGTGGCGGGGTGAGCGAACCAGGAACGGGATCCGCCTTCCACCGTCCGAGTATATATGGACGACATGACCACTCTGACCACCACTGCAGCTTGCACCAGGCGGCTACTTAGTAAGCTGCAGGAAAACATCAGCTGGGCCCGGATGAAAATCAAGCCGAACAAGTCACGTAGCATCTCGATAATCAAGGGAGAGCTAAAAGACGTGAAGTTCTGCATTGGTGACGAACCAATACCAACGGTGGCAGAACAACCTGTCAAAAGCCTGGGCAGATGGTATGACTCAAGTCTTAAGGATAAAAACCAGGTGCAGCAGCTAAGACAGGATATCATCAACGATCTGAACAACATCAACAAGACTCCACTACCAGGGAAGCTCAAGCTCTGGTGTCTGCAATTTGGGCTTCTCCCTCTCGTGATGTGGCCACTCACTGTCTACGAGGTCCCACTAACAACTGTGGAGAAGATGGAGCGAGCCATCACAGTATATGTGAAACAGTGGCTTGGTGTCCCACGCTGTCTGAATAACATCAGCCTCTATGGCAAAGGAGTCCTCGAACTGCCCATCACAAGTCTCACTGAAGAATACAAGTGCTCTAAAGTGAGACTACAGATGACGCTGACGGACTCCAGAGACCGGACCATCAGTGAAACGGCACCACCCCTGTCAACTGCACGGAAATGGACACCATCCAGTGCAGTGCAGCATGCCACAGCAGCCCTGAGGCACAGCGATATTGTGGGACACGTCCAGAGGGGAAGAGGAGGCTTTGGCCTTACAGCAAGCAAACCAACTTGGTGTAAGGCCTCAACCGCAGAGAGGAAAAAAATGGTCGTGGAGGAGGTGCGCCGCCAGGAAGAGGCTGAAAGGTCTGCAAAGGCTGTCTCGCTTGCCAAGCAGGGACAGTGGATGAGGTGGGAAGGCCTGGAGAAAAGAAAGCTTGGCTGGAGGGATCTCTGGGAGATGGAAGCTAGCAACATCAGCTTCATCATCAGAGCTACCAATGACGTGCTGCCATCCCCAAAAAACCTCCACCAGTGGTATGGCGAAGATCCAACCTGTGCCCTCTGCCCAACACCAGCAACTCTCAAACACATCCTGACTGGTTGTAAGACCAGCCTCACACAAGGCCGCTATACCTGGAGGCACAACCAGGTCCTCAAGAGCTTGGCAGCAGTGCTTGAAAGCAGGAGAACTACCATCAACTCCTTGCCCTTAAGAGCCACCACTACCATTACAGCACCAAAATTTGTCCGAGAGGGACAGGAAAAGCCCAACCATCCTTTTCTCAAGCCAGAAGTTGGTCAGCTAACCAAGGCTCGGGATTGGAAGATGCTGGTCGATATAGGTCAGCAACTAATCTTCCCAGCAGAGATTGCAACCACCACCCTAAGGCCAGACTTAGTGCTGTGGTCCCATTCATTGAAGACTGTCTACATTGCAGAGCTCACAGTCCCGTGGGAAAATGCAGTTGAAGAGGCCTATGAGCGTAAGAAGTTGCGCTACACTGAACTGGCGGCGGACGCACAACAACGAGGGTGGAAAGCCAAGGTCTATCCCGTCGAAGTTGGATGCAGAGGGTTTCTGGCCTCATCAACCATCAAGCTGCTGAAAGACCTGGGAATCCATGGACAGGCTCTGCGGCACACAGTCAGATCGCTCTCTAAAGCGGCTGAAAGAAGCAGCCAGTGGATCTGGATGAAGAGGAAGGACCCCTACTGGGCTCATAGATCAGCAACATGACCCCCGTCCCCCCTCCCCATCCCACCACTAATCTGCGTCATCCCACTTGAGTACCCAGGGCAGAACCATCCACCACAGTTAATTGGGCATGGGACATAAGCGCGGGCGTGATCAACCGGCCGCTGGCCACCATCGATGAGGGTGTCTAGTGATAAAGGCCGAAACACCCAGTGATTTGATGGAACACTACTGACGATGTGTCCCAAATTGACATCTTTCCCATTCCAACCATGAGACACAACCCCCATGCCACTCTCCATAGCAAGCCTAACCTCATGAGAATACCATCTATCGGCACAATGGACAGTTTACCATCACGTCCATGTTTTTATGATTCTGCTATGTGAGGCATTATCTCATAAGGGAAATACTGGACAATCAAATTAATGACTGTCCAGGCTTCAGGATGTCTTTTTCCACGATATAAAGGTGGAATCTTTCATTGGAAACGTTTGGTTTAGCTGTTATAGAAGTTTGGGTTTTTATTGTGCTGCAAATGCATTTTCAGCTTGCGCTGTGCACATTTGCAAAGTGAGGCAATATCTCATAAGGGAAATACTGGACAATCAAATTAATGACTGTCCAGTCTTCAGTATGTCAGTTTACACTATATAAAGGAAGAAATTTACATTGGAAACGTTGAATTAAGCTGTTATAGAAATGTGGTAGTTTAGTACTGCAAATGCATTTTCAGCTCGCGCTGTACACATTTTCTAAGTGAAGCATTATCTCATGAGGGAAAGACTGGACAATCAAATTAATGACTGTCCAGTCTTCAGTATGTCAGTTTACACTATTGTTAGGTTGAAGATATATTTTATCCCATATTTTACTCTATTAGTATTGCAAAAGAATTGTTCCACAGTGTGACCTATGTTTGACCATATGGATGAGAAGACTTCAAGAGAAGCGGATGCCTGAAGACAGGATCAACGTCTACAACATCAAAGGAGGTGTGCCGAGACACACCTCTGAACCAAAAGGACTGAGACTTTAGTGCCAGAGCACTAAAAGGCATATCTGCCTTTTCAATCAGTAAATGACTGCCATTGATGTCTGTCTTTCCTCTTGTGTCTGAAATGTTTACATGTTCCTGCTGGTGCTCCCCCCTTCGTTCCTTAGTGCAAATACATTGTATTGTTTAGGGACTTCCCAAATAAAATAGAGGGCTCGGCGGAGTGTGCTCCAGAACGAAGTTGGAGATGTAACTGAGCACACCTCCGTTCGTTCTCCTCGCGAGTAAAAGATCAACTCTTGTCTTCCTTTCATTCATTTTGCCTTTGTTCAGTGAATGCTTAGGTGATTGAACCTGACATTATTTTGGTCCTTCGAGCGGGAAGCCAAGATACCTGAGGATTCCAGCGGGTGTGGTGAACTCCAGAAAGACCATGGCCATGGCAGGCTCACTAGAGAGAGCCTAAAAATCCTTTTCCAGGACTGGACCTCACCCCACCAGCTGGGATCTGACGGTTGACGGCGATCCAATGGAGGGAAGACAACAGTGGTGAGATATTTTTTTTTAGGGGGGAAGTGACTGACTGGAGGTCATTGCGCGTTAAGAATAAATAAATAAGTGTTCAGAATAAATAAATGAGCATTAAGAATAAATAAATAAAAATAAAACATAAAAAAGAAAAAAAAGCAAAGAAAGACATGAAGTAGAGATAAATAAGAAAAGAGAAAGAAAGAAAGATAGAGAAAAGAGAAAGAAATTGTGTATAGATAAGAAATCCTGTGCATACTAGTCGATGGCAGGTCCATGAAGGACAGTGGAGTGAGAAATAAAAAAACCCTGTGAATACTAGTCAATGGCAGGTATATGACGGCGGAGTCCGAGAAATTCCGTGGAGAAAGTAGGACGGCGGAGTCTGTGTGTACACTTAAATTCCGTGTGTGAATGTTTGCGCAAACCGTATGTAAAGTGAGTGAACGGTGTGATTGGGGATTACAAATACCACTTGGTATTTTATCCGATGTAATACAGTAGGGTTGTACACAGCAGACTGGTGTGGATGCAAAGGCAATAATTCTCCACCTGAAAAGGTTGAATTGAGAATTACCACAACAGGAAATTTGAGTTGCTGTCCTACTGATGAGAAACCAGTTTTTAGAACACCTTAGGTGTTGACAAACTGGTCCAAATTTTCTAAAATGGGGATATTAGGTAGTAAAATAAAACCCAGGGATACGCTGCAGTGTAGAGATTGGAAGTTCATCGAAAAACAGGATCCTGATAAAACTCAGTATTTAGATACATGGATAACTGAACATGGCTTTAATGGTCAGTTAAATACACAAAAAATAGCCGCATTGCAGGGATCAATCATAGGAAAGACGAAAAAGACCCCAAAAAGATGAAGAAAAATGGCTTTGAGGAAACAGAATATTGGATGAGGGTAGCCTTAAAAAGAGAAGAGGGATACAGGAAACAAAAAGAGAATGAAAACAAAATAAGCAAAGGAAAGGAATGCGAAAAGTCAGATAGAGCAAATTACACTGAAATAGGAAGAGTAAAACAAAAGGATGATGAGACTTTTGAGCAACACAAAGTGAGAATGACAGCTGTGTTTAAAAATCACAGCGGGCTACAGGAAAATGGTAATGTAAATGGGCCATTTCAACAGCAGTTGAAGAATGCTTTACATGCAGGCTCAAGAGAGGTAATTCATAAGTGGGTAAATAAACATTTCATTTGCCTGCCAACAGGTACCCTGGAGGAGTATGTAAATCACGCCCTCCATGCTGAGAAGATAGAAAATAAAAAGAAGCAGAGGTCTATAGACAGGACAGGTCAGGTAGGACAGGTAGGACAGGAGGTCTTTTATCGAGGTGGAAAGGGCCGGTAGCTTTAGAGGACAAAGGGGCAGACGACAGAGAGGAGGAAGAATAGGAAGAGGAGCAAACAGGCAAAATACATCAGGCTGCTGGCGTTGTGGTAAAGAAGGCCATATAGCAAGAGATTGCCCTGAGAAAAAGCAACCTTCAGCATGACTAGGATAGGAAGCATCTAAACAGGATTTAGAGGCTGATCAAGGAACAGATGAGTTTCTAGATGAAGAGGTCCTCCTAAATTTACAAGAGATATTGGCCTTTGATGAAATAACTGAGCTGAAATAACCTTATTGGTAAATGGGTCACCAATTACCTTTTTATGTGACACTGGTGCATGTAGGATTGCTTGTAATAAATTAATTCCAAATGATAGAGCAAGAGAAATGTGTCATAGTCAGATTTGCAAGTGGAAAACTGTCTAGAGTAAAAGAATTAGAACCTGTGTGGTTGAGGGACCCAGAAGGACACTGAGTTGGTTGCATGAATTGAAATTAGGTTTACTTTTACAGAACAATGAGAGCCCAAGTTGTGGGGATGTGATTAATTTACAGAAAAAGATTATTGATGGCACAATTTATACTTACATGATCCGACAGACAAGGTATATCATTCTGATGATGGGTTTTACTTAATTGTATACTTGTGTCTTTTTCAGAAAGAGAGGAGTAGGTGTTGTGAAATCTTAATTGAATGAAGAAGTGAGCATGAGAAACCCTTGTAGGAGCATAGGTGTTTCCTGATTTTGTAGTTTTTGATTTGATACCTTGATAGTTTTGAGTGGCTTTGGTAAGGCTACAGTGAATTTGGAAAATTAAAAAAAAAAAAGGAGTGAGGAAAGTTTGACAGAGGGCAATGGGTATTGGTGTAATCGTAACTCATGAGTGTGCTGTAACAAAGAGTTAACAGCTCTTTGAAGTTAGATGCTCGTTCCCAAGTAGGGGGAGGAAGTCAGAGAGAGAGTTTGGTGATTGAAGAAGGTGTGACTTGAACAAATGAATAAGGATAAGAATTAGGTTCTGCTGTAAGGATGATTTGAAGAAATAAATATGTTATGTTTCATACTTCAGTTGATGATCTTTCTATTAAGGTAACTGTAGTTAGTAACTGGAATGAAATGCACAGATGGAAATGACACGGAAAAAAAAGATGGTAATTTGATAAGAAGGGCTAGTATTTACATTAGAAATAGAAATAGAAATAGAAATCCCTTTATTGTCATTGTACTCAAGTGTGCAACGAGATTAGAGGGCTCCCCTCTCCAGTGCAATACAACAATAATACAGACAAATATATAAATTAGATAAATAAATAAGACTGAATAGGGCATATAGAAACACATCACAATGCTGTTTTGCAAGGTTAGGGTGGTCTCGTGTGTGTGTGAGAGTTCAGTATGGAGATGGCTCTCGGAAAGAAACTGTTTCTCAGTCTATTGGTCCTTGATTTGATGCATCTGTAGCGCCTGCCAGAGGGCAACAGGTCGAACAGGTGTGAGTTTGGGTGGGTATTGTCTTTGACGATGTTGAGAGCCCTTCTGAGGCACCGGGCGGTGTAGATGTCCGACAGCGAGGGGAGAGGGCAGCCAATAATCCTTTGCGCTGTTTTGACTGTCCTCTGGAGCCTCACTCTGTCCGCCTCAGTGCAGCCGCTGTACCAGGTGGAGACAGAGTACGTCAGCAGGCTCTCGATGGACGAGTGGTAGAAGGCCAGCAGCAGCTTCCTGTCCAGGTTGAATTTCCTGAGGACTCTCAGGAAGTGCAGACGTTGGCGGACCTTCTTTACCACTGCTGTGGTGTTGTGACTCCAAGAAAGGTCATCGGAGATCTGTACTCCCAGGAACTTGAACGTGTGGACCCTCTCCACACACACGCCTTCGATGCAGAGGGGGGGCGGCAGCGTCTTGTTCCTCCTGAAGTCGACGACAATCTCCTTTGTTTTAGCAGAGTTAAGGTGCAGTCTGTTGTCCTTGCACCAAGTTGTCAGTCTCTTTACCTCCTCTCTGTAGGCTGTCTCGTAACCTTCCGAGATCAGACCGACCACTGTCGTGTCGTCAGCAAACTTGACGATGGTGTTGTTGCCGTGGGCCGGGCTGCAGTCGTAGGTGTAGAGGGCGTACAGGAGAGGGCTCAGCACGCATCCTTGGGGGGAACCGGTGCTCAGCATGAGGGTGGAGGACGTGTAGGGGCCGAGCAACACAGTCTGGGGTCTGTTGGTCAGAAAGTCCTTAATCCAGATGCGTGTGAGGGCAGGGAGGCCGAGAGTGTCCAGTTTGGCGACGAGGATGTCTGGGATGATCGTGTTGAATGCCGAGCTGTAGTCCACAAAGAGCATCCTTGCATAGCTCCGCTGTTGTTCCAGGTGGCCCAGTACAACATGCAGAGCAGTGTCGATGGCGTCCTCAGTGGATCTGTTAGCCCAGTATGCAAACTGGTAGGGGTCCAGAGTGGGAGGAAGGCAGTCCCTGATGTGCTGGAGAACCAGCCTCTCGAAGCACTTCATAATGACTGGTGTGAGAGCAACAGGACGGTAGTCATTCAGGTGGACGGCTGGTGACTTTTTGGGGACAGGAATAATGGTGGAGGTTTTCAAGCAGGAGGGGATGACTGCCTGAGCCAGGGAGCGGTTGAAGATCCTGCAGAAAACATGTGACAGTTGGTGGGCACATGCTCTGAGGACCTTGCCTGGTATTCCGTCGGGTCCAGTAGCTTTTCCTGGGGTTGACCGTGTTCCTCTACGATGAGTGGGGGGGAGTTGGAGCTTGAAGTGCGGGGGTGTGATGGTTGGGGCGAGTCAAAGCGAGCGAAGAAGCAGTTAAGCTCCTCTGCCAGCGATGCACTCGGGTCTGCAGAGGTCGTGCTGCTGCCACGGAAGTTGGTGATGCTCCGTAGACCCTGCCACACCTCCCGTGGTCTGTTACTGGCAAGGTGGGCCTCCAGCCTCCCCTTGTAGGTTGCCTTTGCTAGCTTGATGCCTTTGCTCAGGTCAGCACGAGCCACCCTGTACTGGGCTTTGTCGCCTGACCTGAAGGCAGCGTCACGGGCCTTGAGGAGAGCGCGAACCCTGCTGGACATCCAGGGCTTCGCATTTGGGAAGGTCCGTATAGTCTTTTGTTGGGACACAGTTTCCATGCAGAACTTGATGTAGTCCAGTACACAATGCGTGTAGACATCAAGGTCCTGATGATCAAAGAGGTCCCAGTTTGTGTCATGAAAGCAGTCCTGTAATTCACTCATGGCGTCGTCACGCCAGGTTTTCACAGTCTTTGTGGTAGGCCTGAATCTGCGCCTGAGAGGGGTGTACGCAGGTGCGAGCTGCAAGGACAGGTGGTCTGACTGGCCGAGGGGGGCGAGTGGGAGGGCTCTGTATGCGTGCTTGATGTTCGAGTACACATGGTCGAGAGTGTTGTCTCCCCTCGTCGGGCACTTGACATGCTGGTGAAACTCTGGGAGTACAGTCTTTAAATTGGCCTTATTAAAGTCTCCCGCTACAATGTGACCGCCATCAGGGTGCGCCCGCTGATGTTTATTGATGACGCACGCGAGTAGCGAGAGCGCCGTGCTAGTGCTAGCGTCGGGAGGGATGTAAACAGCTGTGAGAATCACTACCGTTAGCTCCCTCGGGAGAAAATAAGGCCGGCATTTAACGGACATGAACTCGATGTCGGGGGAAGAGTGCTTCTCGACGATCGTGCTATCGCCGCACCAGTTCTCATGCACGTAAACACAGAGCCCCCCGCCCCTCCTCTTACCGGTGTCCCTCGTCCGATCCGCGCGATGTAGCGAGCGCCCGGCCAGCTGGATGCTAGCGTCGGGGACGTCTGCGTGCAGCCAGGTTTCCGTGACGACGATCACACTGCTATCGCGCACATAGCGGTTTCCCAGGATTTGTAATCCCAGGTCGTCGATTTTGTGGACCACGGATCTGGCGTTGGTGAGGTGCAGACTCGGTAGTGGTTGCCTATGGGGCTGCCGTCGCAGCCGTTGCAAGACACCGGACCTGCAGCCTCGCTTCTGCTTCCTCTCTCTGCGTCGCCTGCGCCGCCTCCCGGTCCCGATGACCAGCCACGGTGAGCCGGGCAGCCTCGCCAGTTCGTTCGGAATTTTGCGATCATAGCAAAATTCCTCTGTGATGGTTATTTCGCATCGATATCCAATGTTCACGATGTCCTGGCGGGTATATCGATGTTGTGCCTCAGTTGATGCCAATAAGAGCAAGCAAACACTAATAAAAAGTAATAAGGAGCACTGTGAGGGGGAGCTGTTAGCCGCTGCGTCCATGCGCGCCGCCATCTTAACATCCAAGGAATTAAAGCAGAGAAGAAATTAGAGACTACAAATAACATTGATGTGTACTTGTTCACTTTGAGGTAGAACTGGTTGAAGTAAAATGAGTCATAAAGTTAGAAAAATAGGAAATAAAAATAAAATTAACATGCTTAAGATTAACAAATTATTGTAAAGTCTGAGTTCCAAATTATGCAGAAATTACTGTGCCACTGAGTAAAATGATGAATGAGGAAAACCTCTAAATGACATTGTCCTTACACTGGACTGATAAAGCATATTCAGCTTTTGTGAAAGGAAACAAGTGTTCGTATTAAGTATGGCACTGACCCTTTGTCCAGATGCAAAAGGCCTTAGTTTTAGTGTAGAAACATGGAGATAAGATGAAACCAATCGCATACTTCTATTCCAAACTAGACAACGTAGAATGTGCATTGAAGCACTGCATGAGAACAGTTAATGCAGTATCTATTGCTGTAGATATAAGATTAAGATAAAGATGGTCTTTTATTAGTCCCACAATCTGGAAATTGCAGAAACAAGTGCAACCATAGTTTTGTTCCATCCTCTGGTTTTGAGAGTACCACGTGCGGTTTCTGCATTGCTTTTGCTGATGAACATGACGTTTTTGTCACCGGCGGGACATTTATAGTGTATGAATACATTGTTATCAAAACCACATCTGATTATAGAGAGATGTACAACATTAAACCCGGCTGTCATTATTATGTCAGGAGGATGGTACAAAACTAGATTGTTATGAGTTAGTAGAAAAAAGTAACCAAAAGTAAAGGCATCAAAAAGATTCGCCTTCAGAAAACGGAGAAGTGCTATTTGTAGATGGAAATAAATAAATAAATAAATAAATAAAATACTGTAGTTGTATCAAATGACACTGGGAAAAAGAACTTAGCAGTTACTCCTCAAATTACTCAGCTCATGCAACAGAATTAGTATCTTAAACAAAAGCGTGTAAACTAAAGAGAGTAAATTGTGTTACTATTTACACATATAGTCGTCTTAAAATGTGTAGCGCATACATTGCATAAGTGTTTTCCTTGAATACACATTGCAGACAATACAGCTAAAGAAGCTGTTGCGGACATACACGTTTTAGTGATAGAAGTCCCAAAGTTAAACAAAGGCTTTGGAGGAAAATGGTGTAACATCGCTACGTGATCTCTGTATGACCAAACAATAATCTTTACAAATGGGCTGCTATATTGAGTCATGGGATAACACATGTCTCAACAGGGGAAATGGTGCATCAGATATTACGTTATTATACGGCTTACGGCTTTAATGCTTATTCGAAACATTTTTGTAGGGCATGTTTAACGTGTGCGAAACACAATTCACAAGGTAATTTGAGTCCACGCAGAGGACGCTTTCCTACACCACAATATCCATTTCAAATTATTCATATGGACTTATTTGATAAAAACCAAAGTGAAGAAAAAAAATAAAATAAATGTTTGGTCATCATAGATGTGAATTCGAAATGGTTAGAACTCTTTCTAACCAACAAATCCAGATGCATTGACAGTGGCAAAAGTACTTTGTAAGGATATCATTCCGAGATATGGTATTCCTGAAAATAATAAACAGTGATAATAGTACCCATTTTGTTAACTAACTTGTGAAAGAGATAGGAATGTTTCACGTTGATTTGAAAGATAATTGTGCTTACCACCCTCAAAGCTCTGGATTGGTGAAAAGAATGAACAAAAAAAAAAAAAGTGAAAAGGCTATGCATTGAGGAAACGGGGAGGCAGTGGACACAGTGTATGGAAATTAGTAAAACTGTTTGTAAAAACGACAAGCACTGTGACTTTCCATTGAATGTTATGCGAGTCGCCTCTCTGTCCACTTTTAAACCTCGCTTGAAGATGAATATTCGGGCCTTTGACTCAGCATGAGACTGTTGCTGTTCTGTTGTTTTTCTGGTATCTACTGTAAATGTGTTTATGTGAGTTAATTTGAGTTATATACAGAGAGTTGCACTGTATTGTATTTCATTGTATTTAGGACCGAGACGTTGTAAAACATTGTTTGGAAGGCCTTATAGAATACCTCAAATTTAAGAACAAATGGGAAATAGATGCTGAAGCAACTTTAGCTGACTACATGTGAAAAGTGTTAGAAAAACAAAGACAGGCACAAATTTAGAGTGGTGAGGATCTTTCTGTCTCCTAGCAGGGCACTAAACTAGTGGAGCCAGGAGACTGGATGCTTGAAAGACGTTTGAAGATAAGACATATGTAATTACCCAAGGGGGAATGCCATGTTTAGTTTTATTGACAGCTCTCACAGCTGTAAATATAGTAGAAGAGTCAACATTGGTTCATTTGACACATGTAAAAAGGTCATTTTGGTTGAAATCTCCTACAAAGGAGATGAGCGGAAGTCTGATGATAGGGTGGTCTTATTTCATAAGACACCAGACTAAGTAGAGGGGATATTTCAGACAAAATGACCCTGAAGTGGTTAAAAGCAGCTGTTCTATGTTGGATGTATACAATTTTATTCTGATATTTTTGTTGTTGTGTTATATGTGGGAACAACCCAGAGTTACATAAACAAACTATGATGTGACTATAGTACAATACCAACAGTAAGAATCCCAATTACTAATCAAAATGGATTTGCAAACACCAAGCAGATAATTGAAAAAAAAAAAGTGATGGGACATATTTGTGGAGCTTGGACGACATGTTGATAGATTTGAGTTGGAACCATGAGTAATACTCAAGTGGGCAACTATTGGTCCACAGAACAAAGTTACAGGAGAAAGTCTGTACTTTCGTGAAAAGATAGCAATTGGACAACGAGATATCCAAAATAAGCAAATGAAATTGTATTATTGATATTATATTAATGCTTATCTTGATAATACATGTATGGATTGGGTCAGCGTGTATCCTGTGACTAGAGTTGATGTAGATGAACATGTTTTCTATGATAGTTGCTCTTGAAAATTTAAATAGCATTAATGTTGCTGACAGAGCTAAGCGGTTAGGAATCTTTTCACCACCACTGTGTCTGGTTTTGATAGTGGTTGAAATAAACTTCAATCCACTATCAAGAGGGGAAATCTGGTGGTGGTGTGGATATGATAGATCATTTGATAAATCACCCAAAAATGTAAAAGGTTTTGAGACTTAGTGCATATCTGTATGTGTTTTTCATAACTAGGCCCTGCTTATAGATTATTGGTAGTTTCTGGAGAGTGCCATTTCACAAAATGTAATTGATTGATCGTAAATGGTATGTTTTATATTGTTTGTTAATAAACTGTGTGAACTGTCCAATGTCATGACAGGACATCGGTGACGTTAAAAAAGAGAAAGCAGAGTATCACGGCAAAAAAAAAAAAAAAAATGATTCAACATACATGGAAGCCATCGGTGTTCTCCTTAGTGTAAGTAAGTAAGTAAGTGTAAATTAACAGATCAAGTAACAGGATTTGAGTCCTCGAACGAAGAACAAAGAACGCAGACAGGTCAACTGCATCATCACAACGTGCAAAAATTAGGTAATTGGACGCAAAGTGGGTTTGAAACTGTGCATGAACGGCTATCAACCAATCTCTAATGGCATTCCGAAACAGGATGACTGTTGATGTATTGTTGGATGAGAGAGGTGGTGTTTGTGCTATGTTCGGTGAACAATGTTGCACATTTATTCCCAACAACACAGCGGTGGGTGGTCGTCTAACCAGGGCCATAGAGGTCTCAGGACTCTTCATGGTAAAATGAAAGGACAACTGGTCTGTGTATATATATATATATATACACATATATATACACATATATATATATATATATATATATATATATATATATATATATTTGTTACTTTGGAATAAAGACATTAAATTGATGTAATTTTGTTTTAGAAAAATGCTGTAGTTTTTTTCTCTGAATACAACCTACAAACGGTTAAAAAGGACATTCTGAAATGTTTTTTTTTTGGGCTATCAAATATTTAGTTTGACACTCAAACCGCACACTATTCGTGTCAATTTGTTTGGTTCTATCTCCATGAGTATTTTTTTGTGGTGCATCAAAAGCGTGTTTTAACTTACTTAGGTAAGACAGGTTTAGTGGAGAGATGAGGCCAAACAGCATCACACATCTATGTGCAAGAGATGGCAACTGACAAAGAACCTTCACACCTACAATAACTGCCCCGATGTAATGTGGTGGCTGAAGATCCTCTTCCTCCCGGACAACAAACACCACCATGGTGCACTTGGCAGGCTCTTGATCCAATTCATCCTACAGACCACCATGATAAAAGACAAATTCATTAGAGTTATTTAGATTAAATTTTTTTCCACCATGAAAAAAAAACAAACAACATATATATGTGTGTGTGTGTGTGTGTGTGTGTGTGTGTGTGTGTGTGTGTGTATATATATATATATATATATATATATATTTTTTTTTTTTTTGGAAGCATCTTTCAGGACACTCAAGGCCGCTGTACAGAGTAAAATACGAAAGTAAAAACACAAATACGGGTAGAAACACCAACACGTAAATCAAGCAGGATAAAATACAATAAAGTGGATGAGGGACATATCTGGAATTGGAGAGAGTAATTAAGGCGGAACAGATTGGTTTTGAGTTTAGTTTTAAACACAGGGAGGGTGGTGCAATTACAGAGGTCAGGTGGAGAGAGTTCCAGAGCTGGAGAACCGAATCGCTGAAGGCTCTGTCCCCCATGGTGGCAGGCAAGGGGTGGAGTGAGGAGGATGAAGACCGGAGAGCGCGGGATGGAGTGGGAATATGGATGATGTCTGAAAGGTAGGGAGGGGCGAGGTTGTGAAGAGATTTGAAAGTCATGTGTCATGTCATTATCCACTCCGCTTATCCGGTACAGGGTCACGGGAGGGTGCTGGAGCCTATCCCAGCTGACTACGGGCGAAAGGCGCACTACACCCTGAACTGGTCGCCAGCCATAGATTTGAAAATATATAGAAGAATTTTGAAAATGATTTGTTGATTGACTGGAAGCCAGTGGATCTGCTGAAGGATGGGGGGTTGATGTGATAGGTGGAAGGTGATTGGAATCCATTGCACATCCTTGAGGCACCCTAAAGCTCCCGTATGTCTGTCACTGAGTCTTGAATTTTTACTTAGTAAACTGAATTTGAGCATATGCAGTATTGAATTTTTGGTGAGGAGACCTTTTTTTTGAGGAATTAAAAACGCATTTTAAAGTCCTACATTCAAGTTTATTGGGATATAGTTCTTAACAAAAACATTATGATCGAAAAATTCAGAATCAAATTAAAAATATACAATTTATGTAATTCGAATTCAGTTTTTCAATTCAATAATTCAGTGTTCAATTCAAAACATTCAGGTTTCAATTCAAATATCAAAGTTAAGATATTCACATTCAAATAACCAATATTCAGATTTAGTTTCAAGTGGGACAAATATCAGACCATAGTCCAGCAATTAATCCAAACTCTGTGTCAAATTAAGTGATGATTGTACTGCCTTTATTATTTTAGAGGAGGAGTAATACCTGCTGCTGTATCTTCTAGTGCTGGACGATTAATCAAAATTTAAATCGTGATTTAGATTTCTTAATTTTGAAAATGTTCTAATTGAGGGAAAAATGTTTCAGATTAAGAAAGAGTTCAAACAAATTACATATGTTCAATTTGAGAGAACCTGGCTAACCAAGATGGAACTTTACACCCTGGAATTGAAGGAGATACTTGGAAAAAAAGGCCGAGTTACTGGCACTGAAATAAGACCTATGCTCAGTTCACTCAGTCATGTAAGAGGGTTGTGTTTTATTACTGCAAATAGAATTTGCATCAAACTATTTTGGATAAATCCATCATAAGCATTAACAGAATAAAACAATAAAAGATCTGTTAGAGCTTATGGATATCTTGCTATTTTTTTTATTTAAAGTTGAGATGCACTTTTTGGGATGTAAGCAATGCATATGTGAGCTTTTATTTATTTAAGACACTTAATCATCTTGTGTCTTTTTAAATAGCAAAACGTTGAAGCTGGAAGGGAGGGCATAATCCATTCCTTGATGAAATTCCTCGGACAGTCTGCAGAGGAACTCATCACGGACTACCAGGTAAATTACAACAGTATTACGTTTTTAAAGCTGCAATTAACTCATAGACTGTGCAGCAAACATTTTTATTTGTCACAATATTCAAATAAATTAATTGCTGCCAGTATGTGACCTGCTCTGGCTAAAGGGTTGGCATTTGGCAAAGGTTACTTTCGGGTAATTGACAAAATAAATCAGAAGGTCCAAAGTTTTGATTTTGAGATTTCTACAAAAATCCTATCCTTGAGGTTGAGGTTTCTATTTTAATTTCCGTTTTCATTGCCCTTTTTATTTATTTTTTGATTCTCATATATGCTGTTATAAACATGTAATGCAGATTGCAAATACTGTCACATATCACTGGTGTCCGGCTGAAACATGTTGTCATAATTTGAGTAATTTCATGTTTTTCTAGATCTAATCTATTGGTCAATCCACACGAGTGGGTGTTACTTGTAAATATTACTGACCAATCTCAAATGTTGAAAATGGTTTGCTCTCTTTGGATGATGCAGTGTTAATGATTGCAAAAACGTGCCATTGGAAGTCTCCTGCAAGGTGAAGATTCTGGAGCTTCTTGGATACTGCCTGAAGACAGCGATATTCAGAACTATAAAAAGCAAACACAAATTTGGGACATTATGCACCTAACCATGGATGTATATGCTCTTTCAGGAAGTCAGCAGAGAACAAGCAAAAGAGGACCAGGCCAAGCAAATACTGAAGGTCTATGTCAGGGGTGTCAAACTCATTTTTATGGACGGGCCACATCGTAGTTGTGGTTTCCCTCAGAGGGACTGTGAACCCATATAAATTGATTGGAAAGCCAGTTTTGAAATCAGAAGCTAGTAAGTAATTGTTCAACAATTTTTCAATTTATTTTAAAAGGGGAGGATTGGTAACAAATAATTGGCAATATCTCATATCTCAGTGTTGTTGTGAAGAAAATATGCTAGAAACAGGAAGTTGATGCAGATGATTTGCCCTTTGCGGGCAACATAAAATTAGGTTGTGGGCCAGATCTGGCCCCGGGCCTTGAGTTTGACACACGTACTCTATGTCTTCCAAGCAAGTGAGGGACAAGAAGACACATCCCATGCCTCTGTTTCCATTGTTGCTTAAGAAAATGAGGTTGTGGAAATGTTGCCAGTCTCCTGCTCATGGGAATTAACTATGCGCTGAACTTACTAAATTTGCAGTACCCGTTTGAGGTGCATCAGAAGCTCTTTCTTGAGATAGATGGCCTGAAACTTGCACTCGGAGTCCATTCCCTGACTCTCCATTGAATGTTAGGCAAGCCCCCTCTCTGTCCACTTTTAAAACGTTTTGAAGACACATTTTTATTCTTTAGCTTTCGACTCAACATGTGACTGTCGTTGTTCTTCTTGTATCTACTGTACGTGTTTTAATTTGTGTTCTAATTTCCTGCTAATTTATACAACACCGTATGAAAAACACTTTGTTACAGCTCCAACTATTATAATTGCAAGTTATTTGTACATGGGTATTTCTTGTTTCGTGGACTAATACTGTGCGCAAATGCAAATGCTCGGCCTTTTATCACAAAAAATGTCCGAAGGGCAAGATCTTAATTCCTCCTCTAATATAAAACCTTCCCGAAGAACAAATCGTATAATTCTAACTTGCTAGATTTAGTCCAATGCACGATACATTTAGGCTAACTCGACGTCGCTCCAGTCAGTAAAGCACGCTTTATAGTTCACCAAAATGCATACCGTGAAATTCTTACCTTGTTTATGCGACGAGGATATTATCCCGTAAGGAGTTACACTGACGCTGTACTGCTTCTTTTTGTATTTCTCTGTTCAGGTCGTCCCTCCCGCATTTCGCCCAAAGTCAGACGGGATAGGCGGCAGCACCTCCCCGCAAGCCAGTACAAGATAGGCGGTGTGGAAGATAAAGATAACACGTCCCTCCGTTTGGATCGGGTATTGTGTTTTCTTTAGAGCTTTTGGTTCGTGTGCACTGTGCAACACAGTCTGAGCGCAAATACAAATGCTCGGCCTTTTATAAATAAAAAAAAAATCCGAAGAACAAGACCATCCTCGTCTAATATAAAACCTTCCCGATGAACGAACCTTATAAAACTTGCCCTCCGTCACAGCAAAACAATTTCTGCAACAATTTCATAAAACCATTTGTAAAAAGACAACGGTAAGATTTCGTCCAGTGTACGATCAGTTTAAGCAAACTGGGTTTAGCTAGTCAGTAAAACACTCTTTATAGTGTAGCAACGTTAGTAACGCTAAATTCTTACCTAGTTTATGAGACGAGTGCTGTACTTGACTATTTTTTGTAATTTATTATTATTTTTTTTTTTTAATGCTTTATAGAGCAAATTGCACCTATGACAGTTGTTATTACCACAGAAGCCATCTCAAATGGTTGCAAACTCTGAGGGTGACTTTGAACCGGAAGTCCCGCCTCAATCGTCATCTGATTGACAGCGGAATCCTGGAGCCAGAGAAGAGAAAAGAATCAGACACGAAGTTGAAGAAGCGGAAAAAAAATAAACATCGAATCTCCAAGTTCTCGCAACGAGGGTGACTGTTGGGGTCTGGAGAAGTGACCGGGAGATGGAGAGCCCCGTATTTTGGTCTTGGTAAGAGGGTAACTCACTTGATGTTGACGAGGGAACCTATGCCGCTATGCTATATACCGGCGTGAGAAAACTACGGCCCGGGGGCCACATGCGGCCCGTTAAACGTTTTAATCCGGCCCGCCGAATTTGAAAAAAAAAAAAAAAAACCTTGTTAATGTTTTATTTTCAAAATAGTGTGGTTTTTCAAAGACAAGCTTTTGTTCACTTTCATTTAAAATTAAATGTATTTTTTTTCTCAGATGAGATGAGGTTACCAAAACACTCCATCCATCTGCTCCTGGTCCAGCCCCTCTGTCAAATTTTAGAACCCATTGTGGCCCGCCAATAAAAAAGTTTTCCCACCCCTGCTATATACTATAAGCTATGTTAATGTCGTCAGGCCATTATAGAGTATTTCTTCTGACATTTTGAAGGAGAAATAATACTCAACGTTTTATTTTTTTATGATGTTTGAGGCATTCTGACTGAAATACAGTTCAATTGAGGTTACCAGTAGTCATTTCCATTACCTGTCAATGTAAATTAGAATGTAACTTACTACAGTGAACCCTCGGTTATCGCGGTTAATGGGGACCGAGACCACCCGCGAAAACTGAAAATCCGCGAAGTAGCGGCGCACCTTCAAAAATGCTTAAAAAAAAAAAAGTGCGAAGTAGCGGCGCACCTTCAAAAATGCTTTAAAAAAAAAGTGCGAAGTAGCGGCGCACCTTCAAAAATGCTTAAAAAAATAAATAAATAAAATAATAATATATATATATATATATATATATATATACGGGTAGAGAGAGAGAGGGTGAAATTCATGTTATAACAAAAAAAAAAAATTATTAAAACATTTTTTTATTCCCCAGCCATTATTTTTGTATTTATTCAATTACTTCTTTTTGTATTTATTTAATTACTTCGACTTTTACCTGCTGGTACGCCGTCCGGTGTGCCCTGGCATTCTTCATTTATTTATTCATTTATTCATTCATAACTGACAGCCTCGCGCTCCGCTCATGCCCGGGCGGAAGGTGTTCCTCTTCGGCTTAACAACCACGCACGCCGGCCGGTCTCCTCCGGAGCTCTCGCACGGTCCCGAACGGAGCGAAATGTCGCCCCGCTAGTGCCCGGGCGGAAGTTGTTCCTCTTCGGCTTAACTGCCACGCACGCTGGCCGGAGCTCTGGTACGGTCCGAACCGCGCGAAACGTCGCCCCAAATCGTGCCCGGGGGAACGTGCTCTTCTTTGTCCACTCTCCTCTTCGCCCACGTTCTTCTTCGGCGGACGCCGGCCGTCTAACCACTCCAGCGCCCCGTCGTGCCGCTCGGCGAAACTACAATGCCCCCGAATATTTTTTAGACCCGCGAAGCACTGAACCCGCGAAAGGTGAACCGCGAAGTAGCGAGGGTTCACTGTATTGCAACCAGATACCTATAAAATGTCATTTAATTTGCACTGTTTTGATCGCCACTGTTTTGCTCATTGAACAACAAATGAAAAGATGAATCATACACAGTGTTTGTAAAGATAATTGTCAATGTTTTATTAAATGAAATTCCAATGTAAAATTGTGTAATATTGTGTTATATAATGGGTCTACAACATACATTTCTCACAGACAAGTAGAGCTTTTTCTCATGAAATGTGTTGAAAAAAAACTAACATTTGAACATTGTTTTGCGTTACAACATCCGTGTTTACTGGTCATAAATTATTAACTTAAGTTTAATATACACTACACGAGCTGGGTAGCCACCACGCCTCAACCACCATAACAAGTTCGCTAACCCTTTAAGTCGAACGAGGTAGCTAACATATCGGGTTCAATTTGTACCAAAAATATGCTGTTGTGCCTTGTGTCTCTGTATATGTCGTCATGACGTGTCATTTGACAAAGCCTTGTGTCGATGTTAGTTGTCGATGTAACAGTCTTATGTTAGATGTCAATGTATGTCTATGTTAGATCTCAATGTGTCGATGTTAGATGTCAATCTATGTGTCTATATTAGATGTGTTTATGTTAGATGTCTATGTAAATGTTTGTTAGATGTCGATGTGTGTAAGATGTCTATGTAGAGGTTGGTTAGATGTCGATGTCTATGTAAATGTTTATGATGGATGTCGATGTGTCTGTTAGATGTCCGTGTTTGTTAGATGTGATTGTAATGGTTTATGTTATAGACGTCAATGTAAGTGTCAATGTTAGATGCCCATGCATGTTTGTTAGATGTCGATATATGTGTCATTGTTACATTTCAACGTAAATGTTGTTCGTGCAAGTTTCCAGTCCTCCAGCCACGTGACATCATGTGCGTCAAAGTGATAACTCGTACATTTCACGGAGGGAAAAAAAACAGACACCATTGGTAGTTTTGACCGGGAAAAAAAAAATCATTTATTTTTTTCGAACACCTCATGTCTCTTTCAGCGTAAGAATAAACATGACACGACCAAAATAAAATATACCAACACAGGCAAATATTTAAGGAGCACTCAAGAGATACACTTCAGCTCATTTAATCCCACCTATTTTTACTAACGCAAACCCTTCAATTCTAGCGCCCACAGAATAGTGTGCTATAATGCTATAAAAATATGGAGCCTTTACCTGACAGCGTTTGAATATAACTGAATTCCCATTGCTCACGAAAAACTGAGAAACTAAGAACAAACATTTCAAGCACAAGCTTGACTTGACTTCAACAGTTCTATTTTTTCTTTCGTGACAGCTCAGACATCAAAATAATGCTTTCCTTCTATAAAATAAAAACAGCATGACAAAAGGTGCTGAAATAAACTATATACGGAAGTGCGTGAGTGACAGTGTGTGCATGTGTTTTTGCAACGCATGTGTACACCCCGCCATACAAATTACACAATTCGTTGGGTATGTGGTATACACTTAAAAACAATTGCCTTGGAGCAAGTGAACACAACACGTCTCACACTGTATACATGCTGTAGAAGGGCTGGGCGATATGACCTCAAATCAATATCGCGAGAAATCGAGCAATTTTACCTCAATAACGATAAATGCACAATAAATTCCTACGTGGACTAAAATCAAAATAAATGCAGGAATTGCATATTGACTGTTTTTTTTATTGACCAACTGGTACACTTTACTTTCAATGAAAAATAAAAGTACAAAAATCATTTGTATGAACATTCCAAATAGCTTGCAGGGTTCGCGGTTAACTTTAAAAACTGCTTGCCCATAGGGCAAGTGCCACTAAAATTTGCCTTGCCCGAGTGGCCAAATTACTTGCCCGACTTGGGCAAGTGACAATTTTTTTTCTCTAAGAATAAAATGTTTATGGTTGTAAAATGTGCGCCACAAATGTAAATAAACATATAATCTGATAAGCATAAATTAATCTTGTTTTCATCATCAACCATGAAACCCTACTCACAAGAGCAAATGTATCATCCTGTGCAGTTATTGAAAATGTTAATTGTAGTTTTAATAATTAACAAATCTGCATGTTAAATTGGGAAAATGATATTACAGCAATCCAGATGATCAATTTTAAGTCCAGGAGAGCGTATTAATTGAGGAATCACATGAGTAAATTATGAGTGTGGCAAATTTGTGTATTCCTTTAAGACCAGTGCCTGTGGTGCTGCCTCCATAAGTTTCATAGCATAAACAGAACACAGTCACTGACACTATGTCAGGTCACATCATGGAGCTAATGAATTAACAGCCAATAATCAAATATTACTCCCTTCCTTACTCACAACTGAATTGTCTACTTAAAAATATTCGAGCTATTTTAGTCATGTCAGAGGAATCCGAAATGTTCGGATTTGAACGAACTCGTCGCCACTCGTAAACATGCGCAGAAGGTAAGAAAACTTCCGGCTGTCAATTTTCGGCCAAAATATCGTAGGTTTTTGTTGTGTTTTTCAAACTTCAAATGAGGATGCTACGACAGCGAGTTCCAATACTGCGGGATTTATTGACGTCCACTTTAACTCGACATTCACTGAACTAACTGATCCCCGTAGCGCCCGCCCATTACCCCCGATAAGGCCAATGGACCATACCAAAACATAAGGGGTTGTCTGGGTTAAACCATCACCATACAGTGCACACAAACAGATCACACCACCGTTTTCGTCAAAATTAAAGATATTTGGCTGCTTTAAAAAATGCTTGCCCGGTCGGGCAAGTTGCCCATAATTTTACCTTGCCCGTGGCCAAATTTCACTTGCCCCGGGCAATCGGGAAGCGGTTAACCGCGAACCCTGAGCTTGCTTTGCATGACTTGAACAATGTCACAAAGAAAAAGGGTACCTCTTGCGAAATCTTTTTCTGCAAATAGATTGCGCCAAGATGCTCTCATGATGTAAATAATGGCAAATAAAAAAACGCGAAATAAAATGAAAGAAAATGTCAATGCAAGCCAAATAAACAAGTGGGTATTATCGGGGAAAATGTGCCGTCTCGAGTACTCTGCTGCGCAGTCGCCACTTGTCATCTATGGAATGCACAGTTAGGCTCAATCAGGGATCCATGTTGCGACCCGACCACAAGTCGGATGTAGATGCAAAATGCTTGACATGTCTAAGCTCCCGGCCCGATGTAGTCCATATCGGGAAATACGGCTTTCATGAAGCGTTTAAATCCTGTGCGCGCCACGTAACTAGAGGAGCTTTATCTTTAGCTATGTGCTAAGCTATCGCGTCCACCTCTGAGACGTTCTCTCGTATGGTGTCGCCTCCGTTCATGGGCTGTTGTCACTTGTCGAACCTTGCTTCTCACTTTGAACTTTCAGCACAGCATGGTTGTGTTGTGGGTGGTGAGAAAGCTTCTGGATTTGAATCGCCAGCAACGAGAGCGACAGACGGGTGGAGTCACATGACTAGAGGCGCTGTAGCGGTCTTAAAGGGGCATGAACATTGCCGCAGACAAAAGGCTTTTCTTTTTTTATTCATCGAATTTTCCGACATGGGCAAAATGATTTCGGTCATTGTAATAAATTTCGGTAACGGTAAATTTTCGGTTTATGCTGTAGCATGGCTTTCTTTGCCGTGGGTGTCAAATATTTTACTTTGTTTTCAGAGTGCTTACAGACCTCTTGGTTTTGCCTCAAAATAATTGTCTGCAAAGCAGTCTGTGCCATCCGCATCATTGATGTGCAGGAGTAGCTTGTTGGTAATAAATAGCTGCAAGAAGTCCGCTGTTTGCCGCAGCATCCAGTGGTCCAGCGCTCGCAGTGAAAGTCTTGTCTGGCAGCCCGAACCATCCCCAAACATTTCGAGATGCACGCCCACTAAATTCCAGAAATATAAACATGGACAAACTTGACATTCTTCCAGATTCTGTCTCTTTGCATTGTTTTGAAGTTACTCCTGCAACTTTTCCACTTCTTCGATCCTCCCCATTGTCTGAAAAAGAAGTGTATATTTTGATTTGAAATAATGACCTCAACATACCAATACATTTGTTTATCATCTGAACTGGATTATTTTGAAACAACATTTGGGATGGACATCTGGGATTTGTTGTTGTGTATATTCAGAGTAATCCTTTTCTTGTATATAGCTAAAGCAATAGTCGCTGGCCTTGAAAATGGGTACAAGACTTGACCAAATTAAGATGCCATAAGGTCTAATTTGCCCCTTCTCTACCACAACCGATTTAGAGGCCATTAGTAACAGATTTGAGAAGACCACTTTTAAAGATATGAAGCCAGAGCTCGGCACCGGACCCATTTTTATTATTTATTATAATTTTAATGTATTATTGAGCAAATGACACAATATGTCAGTAGTGATTACCACAGAAGTCATGTCAAAATAGTGCAAATTCTGAGGTCGACTTCAAATCAGACAGGCGGAGACGAGCGCCAGAGAAGAGATGAGAATCAGAAGAGATGTTGAAGAAGCTAATAACAAAAAAAACAAAAAAACACATCAAATCTCCATGTAGTAGCAACGGGGATGGCTCATGGGGTCAGGAGAAGTGAGCGGGAGATGGGGAGTATGAGGTGCCGTTGGGGACAAAAGTCAGGAATCGCTTCACACTTCTGAAATGCACTCTTACACACCAGTGAAATTGTTGTTGCTCATGCATACTTATGAAACGCTATCATACATACGAGTGAAACGCTCTCATACACACTAGTGAAATAGTTGTTGCTCATACACTCGTCAAATGCGCTCATACACATAGGTGAAACATTCTCATACACACCAGTGAAAGGCGCTCAGGCACAATTGTGAAATTATTGTTATTCATAAATACAACTGAAACATGCTCATGCCCATACACGAGTGAAATGCTTTCATACAAACACCCACACTGTTGAAAATGCTGTCATGAACACAAGATCGCTTACAAATACTAAAATGTAAAAATTAATCATTTATTTAGCAGGGATGCATGGTGGGCGACTTGTTAGCACGATGGTCTCACAATGCAGAGGTCGCGGGATTGATTCCGGCTTTCCTGTTTGGAGTTTGCATGTTTCCCACACGCCTGCGTGGGTTCTCCGGTTTCCTCCCACATTCCAAACACATGCATGGCAGGTTGTTTGGACACCCTAAATTGGTGTGAGTGTGAGCGCGGATGGTTGTTTGTCTTTGTGTGACCTGCGATTGGCTGGCAACCAGTTTAGGGTGTACCCCACCTACTGCCCCAAGATAGCTGGGATAGGCTCCAGCACCCCCCGCAACCCTTGTGAGGAGAAGCCGTACAGATAATGGATGGTGGGATGGCATTCATAATGGACGGCCGCCACGGTGGGCGACTTGTGAGCACGATGGTCTCACAATGCAGAGGTTGTGGGATCGATTCCGGCTCCGGCCTTCCTGTGTAGAGTTTGCATGTTCTCCCAAGCCTGCGTAGTTTTCTCTGAGTTCGCCAGTTTCCTCGCACATTGCAAAAACATGCATCCATTTACTCTGATGCCAATGTTTTCTGTACCTTATGGCAGATTTTTCTCTTTGCCGAAGACTATTAGCACTTGTAGAGCGAGGACCTGTGCCACAGTCGTCAACTGCACCCTAAAATCAGATCATTTTGTATTTTAGACATTACACACTACACAGTTAAAGATGGTCCAAAAAAGAAAAATGGATTAATGTATTTCAACTTACATAATACTCTTTAAAGAGCTGACCAGCTCATTCCCAGAGGTACGTATTGGGGCGTATTGGTCGTCTTTACAGAAGACTCCAGGAGGTAACTCAGGTTTGACCTTCAGCCACAACAGAGTGTTGGGTGTGAGTGCTTCCAAGTCGTTGAGGTCGGAAGATGTCCTTGTGATAGGCCTGCTGTTTATAACTGCTTCAGCCTCACCAAGCAAGGTATATTGACTTTCTTCACCCGAAATTTGTTCTTTTACAGTGACATTCAGGATTTTTCTCACAGACCAAATAAGTCGCTCACAGCTTCCTCCGTGGTGGGAACCTGCTGGGGGATTGCTATGCCACTGAATACCTTTTTGCAGCAAGTGTTTCTCGATTTACTTAGTGTTCCATTCTTTGATTGATTTCTTCATTTCACTGTCAGCTGATCTAAAGTTGGTTCCGTTATCAGAATACATCTCTCTCACTTGTCCTCTTCTGACAAGAAATCTTCGGATTGCGTTGAGACAAGCATCTGTGTCACGTGAAGATGCAATTTCCAGATGTACGGCTCGTACAGCGAGACATGTAAAAATCACGCCGTATCTCTTTACTTGTCCTCTAACCCTACTTACTTAGAATGGACCAAAATAATCAACGCCAATTCTCTTGAAAGGCGGATCGTCAGGTAGCACTCTTCTGATGACTCTAGCAGCTCGAGGTATCCAAAACTGTTGATGCAGATTAGCCATCATGTGGTTCCTTCCAGCGTGAGCTGTAATCTCATGAATGTATCTCAGGACTAGCTTTGTGTTATGTGAATCCTTGGCAAGATGGCTTGCTGTTTTGCTGTTTCAGGCATGGCTGCGTGGCTCAACTGTCCACCAACCCTCATGACACCATCTTGAAGTACTATATTGAACTTGTAAAGTGGGCTACTTTTCTTCACCCTTTTTTGTTTTTCAAATATGGCTAAATCTTTTTTGAAACTTCGCCTTTGACAGTATTTCACAAGTTCTCTTTCTGCTTTATCCAAGTCGTCGCAGGTCAAATACTTTCCTTTGACAGTTCTCTTGAATAAATTCATCTTGCCTTCTTCACCTAATGTGATTAACTCCTTTCTATTTTCCTTTACTCTGTCAGTAAGTCTTTCAGCTTTAGAAACCAGGCTACGGCCTGCTTCAATGCTGTCCAAGACGAATAATGGTTCATCCACTGGCCCAGAGAATCTTTGGGCTACAGTGACTGAATTACATGCACTTGAGTCACTCATTTGACCTCCAGGTCATTAATTGGTAATTTGAAGTGGTTTTTGTGTTTAACTAAATTCCTGGACACTGCCTGATTTTTTTCAGAGCTGTACAACCACTAGAAAGGGTGGTTCCCACAATGTGAGTTTTGCTCAGGTGGCCCAACAATGTCACAAAAACAAGTAGGGGTGTGTGTGTGTGTTTGTATAAGCTACATGTTGGGGACCAACATCGGACAGCACACCCACTGTAGGGGACCAAAATTTTTGTGGGGACCAAAAATCTGGGCCCCACAAAAAAGAGCATTGAATTCAGTGATAAGAAGCTCAGGGGGAGGTCCTGTCAAAGTTTCAGGGCTTCCCAGGAAGGTCACAAAAACAAGACGAGTGTGCTAGAAATGTGTGTGCGGAAAAATTACTCAGGATCGCTGTCTAGTGGTCGGTCCCGGTACTGCACTTACGCACACTTCACACACTCGGCTGGTCTGCGCATGTGCAGGACAGTCTGCTTTATGTCAGGCAGCCACCCTCCCCTCCCCCACAGCCCAACCCGAAAAATTGAGATGTTAGTTAAGTATTTATTCCTATTATTGAGTGAGATTACATATTTTTACTTGGCAGCTGGCACAACAGCTAAGCTTGGAGCACAGTTATTGCAAAATAAAATAAATAAACAGTAACAACAATAACGATTGTTAATATTGTTATACTTTATAGCGTAACCTATTTATACTAATTTTCTGTATGCAATTTCAAGTGCAACTAATATAGTTGTGCATATAGATAGCCACCAAACTCCATACATTAGATAAAAATAAGAGCCACGATGTTAACCAATTAACAGTTCAAGAAAAAAGCAGACATCCAAGAACTTGCTTTGTTACTTTTGCGTGGCCAGAACTACAAACCCCAAAGCAGAGCAAACCCAAAACATCAGAGAAAGTACAATACTTTTGTCAAGGAGTGGTGCTGCTGCTTTGCGATCGCTGCCACCATAGTGAACGCGCTCCCACATTCGTGCACACGCACACATGCCACACACCTGTTTTCCACGTCCTGTCAGTCCACTCCGTCGGTCCGCATTTATTTCGTTGGTCAGCCATCACGGTTGGGTGCGCACTAGATCGCTGTTAAACCATCTTCTACGCCACAGTCCTCGTGTTCAACAAACATTTCTCCCGAATTCGCCTACCATGCACAACTCTCCACTTTCAAACCGAGCGCCGCTGTTACTTCCGGGTTTTTAGCGCCAAGCACTTGACGCTAGCGTGTGACGTCATGGCGAAATACTAGGTTTTAAAATAAAAATTTTCTTTTTTTTGTACAGTCTAAGTGCATGGGGTTATGATAGATCGAATGAGTATACCTTTATGTACTCACTAACATTTATGTTGATCATAAAATGTTGTTTTGATGAAGAAAACTGTTATTTTTTAGAATCAATTGGCTTAGGGCACTTGGGCAAACTACGGCCCGGGGGCCACTTGTGGCCCGTTAAACGTTTCAATCCAGCCCCCCAAACTTGAAAAAAATTAAATGAATAAGCCTTGTTAATGGTTTATTTTCTAAATACTGTGGTTTTTCAAAGACATATATATTGTTGTAATGCTTTTGTTCACTTTCGTTTAAAATTAAATGTATTTTAGGACTCATTGTGCCCCCCCCCCCCCTCCCAATCAAAAAGTTTGCCCATCCCTGGCATAGTGGATGGGCCGAGGAGTTTAAAAGGCACACATCATGCATTTTTCAGTCAGTTTTAGCCAGGGCTTGGTATGGGGAAGACCAGCTGGTTTACATGTAATCATTAAATTTTCCCAAGTTTTATTTAAGTTAATTGGACAAAACAAAAAAACGCAATATTCTTCTGCCAGAGAGTATGTAATATTCTTCTGCCATTTTATTGTAGAGGGCCATTTTGAGCCCCTAACAATATTATTCAACCAAGAGATCATGAGTCGTCGCCCACTTACTTTCTGAAGTCAGCTGGGATGTCACGGCTGTGACCCTCGTGAGGATAAAGTGGTTCAGATGGAAAAGTAGGACTAAGGGCTTTTTCTCAGGTTTCCATGCGCAAATCCATGTATATTAGGTTAATTGGAGACTCTAAATTCTCTACTCATCAAATGACATTCGTGACCCTGATGGATAGATAAAATAGATTATTAATCTGCCATGGGAAGTCCAAGGTGTCTGGTAGAAAGAAATGCATTCATACACTCATTACACAGTCAACCAAGCAAAGACACAAAGCCTAGGGCAGGGGCGGGCAAACTTTTTGATTGGAGGACCACAATGGGTTCTAAAATATGACAGAGGGGCCGGACCAGGAGCAGATGGATGGAGTGTTTTGGAAACCTCACCTCATCTGAGAAAAAAAATACATTTAATTTTATATGAAAGTGAATAAAAGCATTCCAACAATAATATTTGTCTTTGAAAACCACAGTGTTTAGAAAATAAAACATTAACAAGGTTTATTCATTACATTTTTTTCAAGTTCGGCGGCCCGGATTAAAACTTTTAACGGGCCGCATGTGGCCCCCGGGCCGTAGTTTGCCCTCGCCTGGCCTAGGGCATAAACACATACATGTAATATCCAATCCGCTTATTCTCACAAGGATAGCGTGCTGGAGCCTACCCAGCTGTCAACGGGCAGTAGGCGGGGCACACCCTGAAGTGGTTGCCAGCCAATCGCAGGACACGCAAAGACGAACAACCATCTGCGCTCAAACTCACTCACAAATGCAACCTCCACACAGGAAAGCTGGGTCCCGGGATCGAACCCTGCACCTTGGGACTGCGAGCCGGATGTCCTAACCAGTCTTAACTCATTAAATACCAGCCATTTTCACTGGAGCAACCCACTCAATCCCAGAGTTTTCCTGGGTTTTGACTAATATTGCAAGGCCCACAGAATATTGTATTCTAATGCTATATAGACATGGAGCACACCCGAAGAAAGATGAGACTCTCTTCTTTCAACAGAAAAAAAATGTTTGTTCCTATCTTTTTCCATTCTTGAACAATCGGCATTTGAAAATAGCTAAATTTCATGAAAACTCCAATCCCTGGGGAAAAAACTGAGAAAATGAGCTTTTTGTAAACTGATGCATTTTGACCATAATTTGAACTTTGACACTATTATTTATGGCTTTTATGACACCTCTAACATCTAAATAATGCATGCCTTCTATAAAATAACAAAAAAAAGCACAAAAAATATGTTTTTGATAAAATAAATTTATTTGCACATAACACTAAACGACTGAACTGTTGAACTATGTACAAAAATGAAATACATCAGTGTCATACATACTTTTTTTTTGTGTGATATAAAATAAAACAGTTGCCTTGATGCAAGGGCACACAACATAGTTCACACCACATTCTTGTTTCACTCCGTTTGCCTTTGCGCAAACAGACCCGACACTTTCGTTGTGGTCTGGCTTTGCTGGTCCGTGGAAAATAGGCGAGCTTGTGTTTGTCCACTGGGGTTTGTGTGAAAATAATTGTCTGGGAAGTGATTGCTGGCATCCGCGATGTGCTGCAGAAGCTCATCCGTGAGAAACAGCTGCAGGAAATCAGCTGGCTCCTCAGACTCCAAATGGGCAGCGGCATTCAGTGGTCCAGGGGTTGCTGTAAAGTCGATTTTCCTCGGTTGCCATCCAGTGTGACGCCATCCGGAACCACTGCTTCCTGATGCACAACCTGTAAATTACAGAAATATAAACAATTGGAAATATATATTTATTGCTGCATTTTATTGCTGGCGTGTGAAGTTTCATATTATAATTTACCTTTCTTTACACCAACAAGACGAGGAGGAACTTTCTTGCCGCGGGATGCACAATCTGTGAATTTTAGAAAGTATGCATGATTACCACACCATTCAGTATTGTTGTTTCCTCGTCGGGGAGGAGATACGCTCGCGTCTAACTGCACATTTATGCGACATTTTCTGCCCGCAAGATGCATGATATGTACAATAAAAGCATGAGGGGTAAAACCACATGTTCAATGGTAACTTGCGAGCGCTTACCTCCTCGTTCGGGGGGATCTGGTGAGGACTCTCAGCTGCTTTGGCTATTGTCCGAAGGCAGGCGATGCAGGCCGCAAGGCACGCGCACCCTCTTTAGACGCCTGTTTGTTGTGACGACGACGAAGCGTCATCCTCTCAACCAAAGCGTCTCCATCGCCTTGATGCTTTTAGGAAGCTTTTTTTTACAAAAACGCATTCCTCGATCGTCATTTGCTTGGAGGATTTCATTGCTAACGCTACTAATGCGACTGCTGCTAGTGCTGCCGATGCTGCTGCTACCCACGCTGCTCTCCACACTTATAAGTCTACCCCAGGATCCCGCCCCCCATTTGTACCTCTGGCGCAGATTCAAGGCGGATCTTTTGCACCTCTGCCCCCTGCTGGGTGATTTTTACATGATTCACAATGCGGACAAGGCTGATTCTCAGTCAGAGGTTGCATCAGACCCTTATGTACACTATGACGTAAAAAAGACAGGAAACGTACTTATACGTCTTTGGTAGAGGGCGCCATTGCATTAAAAGACGTCTTTGTACGTCTAAGGGAGTAAATGAGTTGAACAAAGTACAGGGTCCTTCACCTGACTACAGATGATCTTCTGGGGACTTTATTTGGTTTTAATCACTTTTGGGGTCTGTATCTATGCACACTCCCTGGTTTTGCTACCTTCCCGGGTACCACATACACACTGCTTAGTTTCTCTGCCTTCGTGGGTACCACATACATATTGCTTGGTTTCTCTGCCTTCCTGGGTACGACATACACACTGCCTGGTTTTGCTACCTTCCTGGGTACCAGTCACACAAACGTCAGACGACTCAGCACATACCGACTGTCTCAGCACTACACACTTTCACTCCAAGGCAGTGCTGTGAACCAACTTACTGACAAGAGGTAGTATTTAGAATTTTAAAAAGTGCTTGAAAGGTTTTGTTCATGTAAAACCAACAGATTATGACATTATTATTATTATTTAAATCAGTATTAAACAGCATCAGCATAGGTTAAAGATATTATACAGACTATATACGATAAAAAAATACTAAACCACCCTTGCTTTTCCGTCATTTCTTGTATAAGTTAACACACAGATGTATAACATTTGTTTATACAAATATAACGATTAAAAAGTAGCTGATTAGAGTTTTAATTTTGTATTCATTAATCTGTAATAAAAATGGACATATTTTGGTTAATAAAATTAACAAGAAATAAAAGTAAAGGGTGTTCTAATACTTTTTTCAAGATTGTCCTAACATACATTTAATGTTTACAGTATATGTCTTCGGAAGAAGCGCAGCATTAGATTTTTTTTTTTGTTCTCTCTCTTTGACTTCTGAATTTGAATTTCTGTCACAGATGTGCTTGAATTCTATTTTGGATGATTTGTGTTAAACTGCACAAATATTTGAAGAGCCATAGAATTCAAGAATCACACCAGTGCTGCTACTCCTCCGAACGGGTGAACGCCCTTGATTAACAACCTGCGTTGAGGTGGCTTTTGAGATTCGTGGTGTGGGAGAAAAATCTCTGAAGGCATTCTTAGACTTCAAGAGAGGGTCCACAATTTTCAAAGATTCACTTCCGTCTGAATCAGAGGCCTCACTTGTATCCGGAATATATTCATCTCCACTGTCATCTGAGTTGGAGTAATAATGCTTATCCATTCCAAAGTCAGCCTGTTTTTTTAATCTAAAAAACAACAACAACGAAATATAAAGGATAGAAGGCAGGAGACCAATAAAATATATGCAATTTGCTTGTAAGATTCCCTGAAATCTATATGGGTTGTTTACCTGTATACTTTTGGTCCTCCTGAGCCTTGGGATAGTAATATGGTCTGGGTCTGAGGCGCAAAGTTCAGGGGCAGGATTTGACAATGATTCGTCAGAATCTGTGTCGTTATTCCAAGGAAGATTCAGCCCATATTTTTTGTCCAAGGGAGGAGACTGGGTTGCATCAGAGTCCAAGAGAAAATTGAGAACCCATTAAATACTTAATCCCCAGAGGAATCTGCACAGAAAAAGGTCTTAATTCTATTTGAAAAAAAAAAAAAAACTAAAATATTGATGAATGATATGACAAAATAATGTAATAAAAAAATTAATTGACCGTAACAAAAAGCTCCCGGGAGGAAAACTACATTAAATGTTTTTTTAACAGGGCAGTGAAAATATTGGAAAATAAAAACGATAATAAATAAAATAATATAAAAAAAGAATTCAATGTGTATCGATGGACCCATATGAAATACTTATATCGCTATGTACTTATCAGCCATATCGCCCAGCCCAATATGTAACTGCAACTTCAAAACCTCGGGCCATAACAGGATTGTAACATGGGATGCATATCTTCATTCCTAAATTTGTAGATCCCGAGGAGGCTGCTCAATGGTCCTGGTAATCTAAACCTCAACCAATTCGGTCACAGCCAATGTTCTCCATCCTTGTTAAGAAGTTTTGAAATGATTTAATAGATATACTATTGCAAACTATACCAGAATTTTAGACATTTTAAACTTTTGATCACAATTTTACCTATTTTCTAAAAATCTGAAGAATCCACATGCCAAATCACCTGCTGTAGACACATAGGTTCTGTTCTGACAGATAATTCAGTTACAGGTTGTGTACTTAAAGCCAATAAGAGGGCAATGCAGCAGTCGACAACCTGACGAAAGCTTAAGTCTCCCAATGAGAGAACTGTAGTGGCTGGTAGGTTCTTAGATTGTAACATAGTAAAGACATATACTAGGCATAACTGTATATCATATGATGATGAGGGAAAATATTATTAGCTACGATTTATGTCCAGATATATTAGAAAACTTGTCCAACCAGCACAGGTCTATCTAACTGTAATTTTAACATCTCAAGACACGACAGGATGACCACATGATACGCATACCTCCTTTTCAGAGTCTGTCAAAACTTGAGAAGGCTGCTTCGATGTTCTGGTGGCATCAACCTCAGCCGATTCAGTCATTGTCGGTTGTCCTCCATCCTAATGAACAAGTTGAATATTAATTTAATGAATTAAAAAAAGAAAATGGATCAGAATTTTACACATTTTAGGCTTTGGCCACCCAAAACAAAAACTAACAAGTTCACGAATGAAACAAAACCAATTACTTTAGCGCATGACAATTAATCTTCAGTAGAGATATGTTGTGACTGATATTTCAGTCACAGGTTGTCTTTTGAACGCCACCAGGGGCGCAATGGAGCACAGGACAGCCAAAAGTCTTCTTGTCGGACACCTGTAGTGGCTGGTAGGTTCTAAGATTATAACATAGTAAAGGCACATACAACTCCTAACTGTATTTCATATGATAATGAAGGAAAAGATGATTAGCTATGATTTATGTCAACAATAAAAATGGCTCTACGGGGTCCCCACAAACACAAACCTGACAGTTGGGTGTCAGATGGCCAACATACCTGACACGCAATTCAACTCAACTGGACCCCACAACACAAGAAAAAGCTGAGTGAGCCTCAAACCAGACATACACATTCACTGACAAATATCCTGTGACACCAGATATATTAGAAGTCTTGTCTAATCAGCACACGTCTATCTAACTGCAATTTTAACATCTCGAGACACGACAGGATGAGTACACGATACGCATACCTCCATTTCTGAGTCTGTAAAGCCTGGAGGAGGCTGCTTCGATGTTTTAGTAGCATCATAAATTTATTGAATTAATTATATTTGAGGTTGGATAAGATTTTTACACATTTTAAGCCTTAGCCACCCAAAACAAAACATAAGCTCATGAATGAAATAAAACTAATTCATTTCGCCCATGCCAATTAATCTTCTGTAGACGCGTGTTGTGACCAGTGTTGTTTTTGGCAGGCATTTTAGATTTTGTCCAAGTCATTTGGACAAAGTGCTGATTTGTTTACATCACATTTAGTCATCCCAATTCGTTATAGTTTTAGTCCAGTTTTAGTCAACGAAAACTAAAAAAAGGGTTTTAGTCCAGTTTTAATCGACGGAAACGCAAAAAAAGTTTTACCCTAGTTTTCGTCAATTTATTCACAAAGGTTTTAGTCCAAGCGGCACGGTGGCCCAACTGGTTAGCAGGATGGCCTCACAATATTGAGGTCGTAGGTACGATTCTGGCTCCGGCCTTCCTGCGTGGGTTTCCTCTGGGTAATTCGGTTTCCTCCCATATTCTTAAAACATGCATGGCAAGTTGCTTGGACACTCTAATTGCCCCTAGGCATGAGTGTGAGCGTGGATGGTTGTTCGTCTATGTATGCCCTGCGATTGGCTGGACACCAATTCAAGGGTGTACCTCGCCTACTGCCGAAGACAGCTGGGATCGGCTCCAACACCCCCCGCGACCCTAGTGAGGAGAAGCGGTACAGATAACGGATGGATGGATGGATGGGTTTAAGTCCATTTGAGTTAAAACAAGGCATTCAAGGTTTCCACCCAATAACAAAGACTTTTGGATGGACTACAAAGGATTCTTCATTACAAACAGAAAAAAGTGGCAACAGTGGAATCAATGCTCACTGCTCCAAAATAAGCAGAGAAGCAAAACATTTTGTTGGGCAACTGTTGTGGCTTTATTTCACTAAAAGCAACATAAAATAATTTATGAACCACATGCTAACAATTTTGTCTCGTCAACGAAAAAAATTCATGTACATCACGTCATGTTTTCGTCATAAAAGAACCTCGTTTAGCTTGTCATCGTCATTAAAAAAGGGGCATTAACGAAGTATTTTCGTCATAGTCATCAGTGACGAAAACAACACTGGTTGTGACTGATATTTCAGTCCCAGGTTGTCTCCTGAACACCACCAATTGGGCAAGGGGGCGCAGGAAAGCCTGGGGTCTTCTATTTTTACAGTATAGAAAGGCTAAATATCAAATTGAAACAGTGTTTTATATCATGAATATACAGGGTTGGTGCTGGTTCTGGTAGGGAAACCACAACATAAAGATGTCCTTAATTAGTCCCACAATGGGGATATTTGCAATATGGCATATGATGGCCTAACAGGGCCACCGCCCAGAAAAGAGTAACGCAGAACTTTGTAATACTGTCACTCCCTGACCAGTTCGTTGTTCCTGAAGAGCCAAACTTTGACTCAGACCCACAAATTTGAATTACAGATAGTGGACAATGGAGAACTCCCCCAGTCAGTCAGCATGTTCAACTTCCATAGAAACCTCAACATACATTTATTAGATTGCCAAACTAATTGGAAACTACATCACCAGAACACCACAAGTGGGCTCTGTTATTGTACTTAAAGATGCATCTTACAAACCTGTGTTCTCCAAGGCCAGCTGGTCCATAGTCTTAAGTTATTTCTTCGCCAACATCAATGTCTCGGAGCGCAAACAGACAGAGGTGTGGTCTGTCCTCTGTTGTCTTCTTCTTCATTTTACAGTTGGGGTGCATGTGGTCATCATTAACCAGTCTTCCCAGACTGCCATCTTCTTGAGCGGCATCAACACTTAAAATAGATTTAAAAAAAAAAAAAAACAATTATTCAATCAATGTCAGAAATTAATCTTTGAGACAATCTTGTGTACACAAAACATAAAAATAGGAAATCCACAATTTTTAAATCTTCTAAATCAAATCATACAAGAAATTTCTATTGGAATCAGACCCTATTAACAGCTTGTCTTTGAGACTTCATGGTCTATATTTTCATTTGTACAGATTCAACGCATGAATAAAAGTAATTACCGTATTTTCGCAGTCATAAGCAAACAAAGCGCCCTGTCAGTCGATGCGTCCATTAAATGGACAAAGTACCACTCACGTCCATCAGCCCTTGTCATCAACGAGCTGTTGGAAGTGCATGTTAGCACACCCTGCTGGGCAAAGAGTGAGTTGTCCATGCTTACAATCGACCGTGACAAATACACCATCTGACTATAATGTTTGGGTGATGGTGTTGGAAAAAGCTGGACAAAGGGCAGCTGTCCACAATGTTTTAGTCTGTCTTATCATTTATGTTATTGCAAGCAAGAAACGTCCCAGGTTTAGACAACAGACAAAAAGTCCAAAGCATAACAGCACATCTCTTTAAACAGCCATGCAAATCTCTCTAAACAGCTATGGGATTGTGGGTCTCTGCTCCCAGAATGCATTGCTTGAATTAGCTAAGGCTGAGTGGCTTTTGTATTATTTTCATTTTTTTTGGGTATATTGATGGCATGAGAGATACATGTTTGTGTTAATCTTATTTCTATGTTTCATTGTTTGCTTGTATGATGAGTTTTTTATTTTTTTTTGAAACCGTGACTCTAAGGAGTGTGGTGAGCAGCCAAGTCCCTCCCCTGACGTTGCTTTGTAGGCTATTGCCAATGCACCTAATATTGGCCTGAGCCATTGTCAGCTATTGTCAATAGAGACTTGGCGTCTGCTGCAACAATGGGGTGATTGCTCATGTTATTGGGGCATAGTAGGCTGCTATTGGCTGTGTCAGTGTGGGCAGCTCTGCCAAGTTCATGCTATGCTAACAGCAGCTGTGCTATCGTCTTGTCAGGCGGTGCGTCCAGTATATGTTACAAAGACAGAAATAGCGGCCTCAACAGGTGTTGCGCCCTTTGACACGGCGCGTCTTTTGGGTGCGAAAATACGGTATACATTTTTGCTTAGAGAATGATTTTTCCCCTAACACTTATGGGATGAGTATGTGTTTATTTTTTTAAATAAAAACAAAAATAAGATAACATCTCAATCTTTGCCTCACCTCCAAGTTTTTTCTTGCCGGCGGAAGTCAAACAAAAAGACAGTGCCTCTTCCATCCATCTTCCTGCGTTGAGATTTATCAGAATCTATCAATTTTCCTCTGTACTCCATAATAAAGAATAAAGTCGTCTTTCCTGAAAGGGGCCTTGGTAAATACTCCTCGACCTAGTTAACAGGGAAATCAAGATAGCTTCGTCATATTTTTAAGCACACAAATAAGGAGTCATCATATTCATTTGGGCCACTATACTAATGTAGGGTGGTTTGAAACATTGCTTCTTGTGAGGGATAGAGCAGAGCCCTTCTTTATGATTTTAAAGGAACAGACCAGCCAAAATTCATTTTCCAGCATTGCATTAGCCAGTATGTATTAGGACTGAAAGTACAAATGTCAATGGCACCTGGTTACGTAAAAAAAAAACTTTAAGATTATTTAGTTTCATAACAATGACATACACTGTATACACAGTCATATTGGATCGCGTCACGTGATCTCTGTGACGTATAACGTGCTTTACACTAGACTATCAATATCGGACTTGTTCACTGGTCTATTGTGGTATAAAAATGCCGGAGGGCGTCATCAAGTACAGCCTTAATTTAGGTAGAACTCCTACCATCAGGTTTCACGCTCACTGAAATAACTTGAAACTGACAAAAGAAAAGGTCAAGACACTCTTAATGTAAAATAACCACTTAAAAAACGATGTCAGCTTGGTTATCAGAAAACAATAATATATCTTAGCAAAAGCGTTAACATCATACCTTTAAATGAGTTTATATACTTCGCTTCTAACTCTGCAGTCTTGTCCAGACCCTTGACTGCATGTTCAATAGTATCCTGCTTTGGGGACTTCCTGCATCTCAGGGAAGGCATTGTTTATTCTATAAAGAAAAAAGACAGTTTTGTGTTGAGAATTATTAATACTATAGGCTAAATGGAGTTTTAACAATATCAGTGTAAGAAAAATAAATTATAAATTAAAAAAATATCAATCCCTCCATCCCAATTAATGATTTCAACCATAATAGTTTATATTGAAGTTTAAACAACAGACAGACAGATTTATGCAGTGTGACTACAAAAATCTTACCAAAATTGCATTCACAGTAACCTTTGCTTTAAGAATCATGTAATTAACCAGTGAACATCGTGTCTTACACAAAAATTAATGACAGAAATTATCATGGTACTTGCATTCTGTTGTTCTATAACAAAAGTGCAAGCTGTTAGCTCCGCAAAGCTAACGCAACAAGCTAGCGTCCCTCGTGCTCACATTCAATGCAAACCTGACCACCGGATGAAAATACGCGTCGGTTTAGTTCTTTAAATGAGTAAAAGCACCATGACGTTTTATAATTATTCAATGCTTAACTGGAGCTCGTCAATTATGTCGATGTAGGAGCACATGTTTGCTAGGCCAGTGTTGTAGGCCCACATCCATGGTGCTACTTTGTATAGTGTTTTCCACACAACTATCTCTAACCATGAACAAATGCACTCGAGGCATGTTTTGAATAAAAACAAACGAAAAACACTTACCTCTCCGTTTCAACAGCAGTTCGAACTTCGAAGTGGTGATATTCTCCAGCGTTAAGCACCTGCTCGAACTGCGAATAGGTCAAATTCAACAGCGTCTTTTTTCTGTCTTAATAAGGACGCGATGAGAGGAGGAGCGCTTGCCTTTTCGTCAGGACGCCCCGCGCGGGTGGTGCTGCTTTATCACTCTCTATCTGTGCCCGCCCGCCGGCATGTCGATAGAAAAATAATATTCCTTCAAACATTACTTTCATCTTCTTAACGTTTTGTAGTGAATTTAACAGGTTCACCACTTTTTTCAAATACACCAATGGAAAACAGGTCTTAATTGAGGAAACATACAAAGAGCGTCTCACAAACACCTTATGATGAGCAATGTAATTTGATCACGTTTTTTGTCACTGCCTGGACGTCGGTTCACTGGCCTGGTGGCAGTGGCTTGTAGACACTGTCACTGAGTGGGAACGGATCTCAAGGTGGGTCAAACTAACCCAAGCAGTGGATCGGTCCGTTTTTTAAATTTATTAATTTTTTTATTTTATGTATTTATTTATTATTTAATACAAGGGCTTCGGCTCACTACCAGTGGGCGGGACCAAAGAATTTGGGTTTCCTTTGAGCTAGGAGGCAGTCAAAGGCAGTCCAATCCCCGGCAACATAAAGCGCCTAGCTCTGGGGACATGGAATGTCATTTCTCTGGTAGGGAATGAACCCGAGCTGGTGTGTGACTAGACCAGTGGTTCTCAATTATTTCCTGTCATGCCCCCCCTACCAAGAAGAAAACAATTCGCACCCCCCCCACCACAATTTTTTTTTACATTTCGTACTAATGTACATGTTCTTTGCATATTAATGTTAGATTGTCAATAAAATATCTTACCTTAACAAAGCTAAATTGATAAAAAAATATATCATTTTGAGAACGACTATTGTGAGGATCTCGAAACTCAGTACTCTGTGGTGCTAATATTGATGAGATGATAAATATGTTGAAGCCACAGAACAAAAAGATTAGATATTGTTTGGAAATTAATGACGTACATAACAAAGGAATATCAGCCTTGATTGGAGTACATTACTGCATTTAAATTTTTAATAAAAATGAAACAATTATTGATGTTATGACCACTATGAAGAATTTAAAAAAACAATATATAGGGATAATTATAGTTTTCATTTTGTTATGTTTAGTCTGTTCATGTTGCATTATTTTTATGACAAAGATGATGGTTAATCGTAGGTTTGTTGCCCAAATGTACCGTTACAACCTGATTAATGTTGAGAATGACGAACTCAAACTGGACACTAAAACGTAAAAACACATGGACTTCTTGCCCCTGTCCACACACGTGCACACACACACACACCATACACGAAGATCCGGGAGGTAAGGACGGCTGTCCTCTCCTACAACGAGGCAAGGGCCTCCACCAAGTCACCCCAGGGACAAGTTTTATTCCCTGATGGTCATCAAATTATGAGGATCTCATTCTACGCCGGAAGGGAGGAGGGGAATTTTTCCCTAATGTGAGGTTTTCGCTCCTCCACTGATGATCACACTGTTGTATGATTTCATTATGATGATCTGTCTTAAAGCCGTAAGGACATGATTTTTAAATCCACAACAGGGGGGAAATGTAAGATGGGCTGAGGATAGGTAATCAGTTTGTGTATTCATAATCATGTTTTTATACACTCATTAATGTTTAACACACACAGAGACACTTACTTGTTATTTTAACACACACACACACAGACACCGTATCCTGAAGATGTGTTTAGTTAAACTGACCTTTATACCGTGAGTTATTGATGTTTTCTGTCTCTTGGTGATTAGTTGTTGATGCTTTTCTGTCTTCTGGTGATTAGTTATTGATGAGTTAGTTTCAATAAAAAGGCAGAACGGAGGGTGAGAGTCAGAGGGTGTGCGGGATTGAACTGGCAAGACGGCTGTTTCGCCTCCTGGCTCCCTCTCCCATTCTGAATGGCACAAAACGAAAACTTTAGTAAGTTATTTCAGTCTAAAAAAAGGCGTCAGGGCATTTTTAAACCGGACAGTAAGTCGTCACTGTCTTGGTTCCTTTTTGTGCCTTGACCCATCCCGGAATTATTGAAAGGATGCAGTCCTATTTACAGGCCCCAGTGACACCCCAGGTTTCTGTTGTTTGTACGAGGGCGCTTAATAGGTACTGCTATTCACAATCGTCTTAGGCTGTTTCTTTGCAGAAGTTTATGGACAATGTGTAGTGCTGTAGGATGCAGTCTAGAGCATTCTTGACATTGAAGCTTTTGTTTCCAGCAACTGCTAATGCGACCGTGCATCAAACATGCAAAACACAGACCCTTGCTCCTCAAGAAGTCAATCTTATCCTTGTGATGCTTTCTCCTAAATTCCTTACAAATTGTGAGACTGTTGCTCTCCATTACAATTAGCACATGGTTTGGCAATAGCATCCACTGAAACAGGTTCTGCCTTTGGCGTGGTGGTTTTGTTGTTTTCCATCTTGGCGGGCACAATGACTGTTGTGAAGACTTTCTTTGATTTTGGTGTTTCTGTGTGTTGTGATTTTGTTTTCTGTTTTATAGAATCTTTCGTGCTTGTCAACAAAGTCAACAAAATCCTTAAACTTCACTCTTCTATTTGTTCTTTCTTGGAGATTGGAGGCAAATTTTCTCCAAGATTCTATAAGTCTGTATGGAAGTTTGTTTGCCAATGCCTTTATATTAGCCATGTTGTCCAAGTCCTCCATGTAATTAACATCTGCCATTATGTTCAAACAGCCCATAAGGAATAATGTGAAAGACTGAAGTGCAACACCATCTTCAGACTTGATTGTTGGCCAATCCATGGCTTCCTTTAAATATGCTTCTGCTATCATGAAGTCATCACCATAAAACTCCTTCAAGATTTGTTTTGCTTTGGTATATCCTGTCAGAGGTTCCATATGGATGCAGCTCTTCACCAACTCATGTGGTTGTTCACTAGTATACTGCAGCTAAAATTGAAGATGATCACGGTTATCACTTGTACGGCCTTCAATCCCATGTTCAATGGCACCTATACAGGTTTTATAATGCAGAGGGTCGCCTTTAAACGTAGGAATGGAAAGTTCGGGAAGTAGCGATGCTTTTTGACTCTTTGCTAAGTATTCTGCGACACTGGCTTGCTGTGAGATTGCTTGGCAAAGGCCATCAAGCACATGTCCCTGTTGTTCTCTACTTTCTGTCTGATGTGGAAATCTAGCCATTGGAATAGTCGAAGTGGGAGCATTTCAGGTCAACACTGCTTGTTGCTCTGATAGGCTGTGATGGTAATTGAATGTTTTTCCTTGTTTAAATTGTAACACACTCATCAGGAATGTGGATACCATCCTCCTGGGTATTTTCATATCTTCTCAAGACATCCAATTTAGCATCAGACTCAGGGAGTGCCGTTTGCATTGCATGCATTTGCTTCTTTGCCTTAATTGCAGCTTCTTCTTGCTCAAGTGCCAACCTTTGTTGTAAATCAGCAGCCTTTGCCTTTAAACATGCTCGTTCCATTTGAGCCTTTAATTTAATTGAAGACGTTGACAGAAGTGAGCTTCTGTCTGTTAGATTCTTTACTTCTACTTCTATGGGTGTAGTTAGTTGATGCAGATCTACTATCATCAGGTGATATTTGTTTATTGCATCCTTCCTCTGCACGTTTCAAAACGTCCTTCTTCCATTGCTCACATTTCCATTAATTACATTTTTTGGATCAAACCAGTTATTTTGGTCATCGGCAAAATCCTCTTCAGTCTTTAAATTTTGCACACCGGAATTGAGGTCCACAAATTCTTGCTCCATGCCGCTAAAGCAAACACGAAGCTCAGTTTTTTACAGCGTCAACATTTGCATCATCCTCCATCAATTGTTCAATTTGACGTTGCATGGAGGTCAATTGAGCAAATTTGCACCTGCGTGCCTGCATCCGTTTAGGCTTGTGATCTTCTACAGCTTTTCTCCGTCATTTTTAATGTCCGCTTTCCACTGTCTTGTTCCTCCATGTCAATCCACAATCAAGCAAACAAAAACGTCAAACTGACTGTAGCGTCTCAATTTGTAGGTCAGCTGAATGACGATCAAAGTTTTAAGCAGTTTACTCACGCACCTGTTACGTGCACGTCCTTGTTAACTCGCGATGCTTGTCAAGTATGGACGCATGCTAACAGCTAGCAGCTCATTGTCCCGACTGGAAAGTTGCTCCTTAGCTGTGATGTGCCTAGGGTTACACTATCTATCATTAACAAACACAGCCAGCCCTCCTCTTTCCTCTTACCGCTTTCCAGTGTCCTGTCCGCAAGTAGTATTTGGAAGCCGTCAAATTCCACGACGGTGTCCGGCGTTAGGTCTGTTAGCCATGAATCCGTGAACATCAGCAAGCTAGCTCATTGGAAGTTCCTCTCGTGCCGCGTCCATTTTCTTGGGAAGGTATCTAACATTTCCCATAAAAACGGACAGGAGGACGGGGTGGTCACGCCTCCTCTTTGCCTGGCGTTTCGCCCCCGCGCAACATCCCCCGTCTCTTCCTCCTCAACTCGTGGGGGATATCGGGTCTCGCTCCGGGAGTCGGCACGGGGTTAGCACGAAGTGCTAACAGCTGATCTCTTGTGTAAACGATTGATCCGTAGCTCCCAGTGACATCTCCGGACACGATCACGCAAAAAACAGCCCCCAGCAGCAATAAAACCACCGCAATTTGGATGTCCATTGCTGCGATGAGGTAAAATAAATAAAACTGGGTAAAGGAAAAAACACGCGAAAAAGGCTCAAATAGTGAGCCGTGCTGCTTTAGCAGGTAGCCACTCGCGTGGTGACGGAACCGTAAAAACAAATGTGGTCCCATCAAAATCTGATGGGATATTTAAAAATAAAAGCGTGAAAATTTGCTTATTTGTCTGTCGTCACCAATGATTAAAAAAATTAAAATCATTACAAAATCCTCAAGCTATCGTGATACCAGACAAGTTCTGCGGGACACCAGACCACCCCAGTTGTCCACAAAAAGTGGTCACTTCAAAATTTGATGTGGCATTTAAAAATAAAAAAATCACCTGAAATATGCACTGTGATCAACACTGATTTAAAAGAAAAATCTTTAAAAAATATCCTCAAACTATCGTGATACCAAACCAGGATTGGGGATACTAGACCACACCAGCTGTCCACCAAAAGTGGTCACATCAAAATGTGATGTGGCACTTCAAAATAAAAGTAGCCTGAAATTCGCTTATTTCACGGTCATCACCACTGAGTTAAAAAAAAAATAGCTCGAGCTATCGTGATACCAGACCAGTTTTGTGGGACACGAGACTACCCCAGCTGTCCATAAAAAGTGGTCCCATCGAAATCTAATTTGTAATTTCAAACTAAAAGTTGCCTGAAATCTGCACATTTCACTGTCATCATGCCTGACTTTAAAATTTCATTAAAAAATATCCTCTAGCTATGGTAATACCAAACCAGGTTTGGAGGACACAAGACAACACAGCTTTCCACCAAAAGTAGTCCCATCAAAATGTAAGGAGGCATTTTAAAATAAAAGAGCTGGAGCTGTCGTAATACCAGACTAGTTTTGTTGGACACTAGACGACCCCAGCTGTTCATCAAAAATGGTCCCATCAAAATCTGATGTGTAATTTCACAATAAAAAAAAAACCCACCTGAAATATGCACATTTCATTGTCATCAACACTGATTTTAAAATAATCATTTCAAAATACCCTCGAGCTATCGTGATATCAGACCCATTTTGGGGGACACTAGACAACCCCAGTTGTCCATCAAATGCGGTCCCACCAAAATGTGATACGGCATTTCAAAATAAAAGTAGCCTTAAATCAGCATACATCACTGTTATCAGGCCTGACTAAAATATCATGACAAAATATCCTCCAGCTATCATGATACCAGACAAGACATATTTCACTGTCATCACCATTGATTTAAAAAAATTAATTAAAAACTAGAGCTGCGAGCAGCTATAAAGAGCCCTCGCCACCCGGACAACGTTGGGGTACTGGCACGTTGGAAATGTGAAATATTTCCGAGAAATAACGTGAGGAATCTTCAAGAGGAATTTGCTTGTAGTTAAAGTTAGAGCAGCTTTTGTTTTCAAAGCCTCGTCAATGTTTGAAGTAAATTTGTTGGCAGGCACTACAGGTGCATCAAATCAAAGACTAATAGACTGAAAAACATTTTCTTTCCGAGAGCCATCACCATTCTGAACTCTCACACACATGCACACACACACGACCACCCTTACCTTGCTGAACAGCGACGTATTGTGTTGTATTTCTCCAATTTCATACTATTTTCCATCACAATATTTATTCTCTTATTTATCTAATTTATATATTTGATTAAATTATTGTTGTATTGCACTGGAGAGGGGAGCTCCCTAATCTTGTTGCACACTGTACAATGACAATAAAAGGATTTCGGATTCTGATAAATTTAGAATGGCCGACTTCCTGTTCAATTTAGCATACGGCTCCATGAGACTTTTTATTAGGTCTTGGCTTTGTACACACTTCATCAAATTTTCAGTTTGGTGAAACAGAGATATGGGGCTGTTTTTTTTTGTTGTTTTTTTTTTTCTAGGGGGCGATAGCGAGCCATTTTTAAACAACTGTACGACAAAATAATAAAATATTGTGAATATTGAATCAACTCCCGGTTGAGTGGACGCTGGCACGTTTGGCTGCCACTGCTCACCGGTAACTCTCAGAAATTTTTTGGATCCGCTTGTTGTACCTGCTTTAGCAGTTTACAATCCCTCCAGTTACAGTGATTTTATTTATTATTATCTGTATGTTGAGCGATCCCGATTCTCATGAATGCCACCCACCGATTGCATAGTCGCTGACGCGTCTACTGTGGCTAAAGTTTAGCTTACCTATCAAAGTTAGCACCTGTCTGCCATGTGGACCCGCAGGCCAGTCTGCTTCTCGCACTTCTGCCTGTTCCTGTCATGTCATCAACCTGTGTCAGGACAACTTCAATCCACTGCCGCTGAACTCCGCTGGATTTACCGACACATGCCCGAGGGAAACGCACCACCACCACTGCTCCTCCTCCCGAACATCGCTCGTCGACCCTTGAAGGATTGTATGGCAATTACCGGCATTTTAAACATTTATGGGACAGAATGTCAATTATTTAATTTAGCAGGTTTATATTTACTGAATATGCTATGATCGCAAAATTCCGGACGAACTGGCGAGGCTGCCCGGCTCACCGTGGCTTGTCATCGGGACCGGGAGGCGGCGCAGGCGACGCAGAGAGAGGAAGCAGAAGCGGGGCTGCAGGTCCGGTGTCTTGCAACGGCTGCGACGGCAGCCCCATAGGCAACCACTGCCGAGTCTGTACCTCACCAACGCCAGATCCGTGGTCCACAAAATCGACGACCTGGGATTACAAATCCTGGGAAACCGCTATGTGCGAGACAGCAGTGTGATCGTCGTCACGGAATCCTGGCTGCACGCAGACGTCCCCGATGCTAGCATCCAGCTGGCCGGGCGCTCGCTACATCGCGCGGATCGGACAAGGGACACCGGTAAGAGACGGGGCGGGGTGGCTCTGTGTTTACGTGCATGAGAACTGGTGCGGCGATAGCACGATCGTCGAGAAGCACTCTTCCCCCGACATCGAGTTCATGTCCGTTAAATGCCGGCCTTATTTTCTCCCGAGGGAGCTAACGGTCGTGATTGTCACAGCTGTTTACATCCCTCCCGACGCTAGCACTAGCACAGCGCTCTCGCTACTCGCGTGCGTCATCAATAAACATCAGTGGGCCCACCCTGATGGCGTTCACGTAGTAGCGGGAGACTTTAATAAGGCCAATTTAAAGACTGTACTCCCAGAGTTTCACCAGCATGTCAAGTGCCCAACGAGGGGAGACAACACTCTCGACCATGTGTACTCGAACATCAAGCACGCATACAGGGCCCTCCCACTCGCCCCCCTCGGCCAGTCAGACCACCTGTCCTTGCAGCTCGCACCTGCATACATCCCTCTCAGGCGCAGATTCAGGCCCACCACAAAGACTGTGAAAACCTGGCGTGACGGCGCCATGAGTGAATTACAGGACTGCTTTCAAGACACAAACTGGGGCCTCTTTGATCATCAGGACCTTGATGTCTACACACATTGTGTAGTGGACTACATCAAGTTCTGCATGGAAACTGTGTCCCTACACAGGACTATACGGACCTTCCCAAATGCGAAGCCCTGGATGTCCAGCAGGGTTCGCTCTCTCCTCAAGGCCCGTGACGCTGCCTTCAGGTCAGGCGACAAAGCCCAGTACAGGGTGGCTCGTGCTGACCTGAGCAAAGGCATCAAGCTAGCCAAGGCAACCTACAAGGGGAGGCTGGAGGCCCACCTTGCCAGTAACAGACCACGGGAGGTGTGGCAGGGTCTACGGAGCATCACCAACTTCCGTGGCAGCAGCACGACCTCTGCAGACCCGAGTGCATCGCTGGCAGAGGAGCTTAACTGCTTCTTTGCTCGCTTTGACTCGCCCCAACCGTCACACCCCCGCACTTCATGCTCCAACTCCCCCCCACTCACCGTAGAGGAACACGATGTGAGGCGCGCGCTCCTGGCTGTTAACCCCAGGAAAGCTACTGGACCCGACGGAATACCAGGCAAGGTCCTCAAAACATGTGCCCACCAACTGTCACATGTATTCTGCAGGATCTTCAACCGCTCCCTGGCTCAAGCAGTCATCCCCTCCTGCTTGAAAACTTCCATCATTATTCCTGTCCCCAAAAAGTCACCAGCCGTCCACCTGAATGACTACCGTCCTGTTGCTCTCACACCAGTCATCATGAAGTGCTTCGAGAGGCTGGTTCTCCAGCACATCAGGGACTGCCTTCCTCCCACTCTGGACCCCTACCAGTTTGCATACTGGGCTAACAGATCCACTGAGGACGCCATCAACACTGCTCTGCATGTTGTGCTGGGCCACCTGGAACAACAGCAGAGCTATGCAAGGATGCTCTTTGTGGACTACAGCTTGGCATTCAACACAATCATCCCAGACATCCACGTCGCCAAACTTGACATTCTCGGCCTCCCTGCCCTCACACGCATCTGGATTAAGGACTTTCTGACCAACAGACCCCAGACTGTGTTACTCGGCCCCTACACGTCCTCCACCTGCATGCTGAGCACCGGTTCCCCTCAAGGATGCGTGCTGAGCCCTCTCCTATACGCCCTCTACACCTACGACTGCAGCCCGGCCCATGGCAACAACACCATCGTCAAGTTTGCTGACGACGCGACAGTGGTCGGTCTGATCTCGGAAGGTGACGAGACAGCCTACAGAGAGGAGGTAAAGAGACTGACAGCTTGGTGCAAGGACAACAGACTGCACCTTAACACTGCAAAAACAAAGGAGATTGTCGTCGACTTCAGGAGGAACAAGACGGTGCCGCCCCCCCTCTGCATCGAAGGCGTGTGTGTGGAGAGGGTCCACACGTTCAAGTTCCTGGGAGTACAGATCTCCGACGACCTTTCTTGGACTCACAACACCACAGCAGTGGTAAAGAAGGTCCACCAGCGTCTGCACTTCCTGAGAGTCCTCAGGAAATTCAACCTGGACAGGAAGCTGCTGCTAGCCTTCTACCACTCGTCCATTGAGAGCCTGTTGACGTACTGTGTCTCCACCTGGTACAGCGGCTGCACTGAGGCCGACAGAGTGAGGCTCCAGAGGACAGTCAAAACAGCGCAAAGGATTATTGGCTGCCCTCTCCCCTCACTGTCGGACATCTACACCGCCCGGTGCCTCAGAAGGGCTCTCAACATCGTCAAAGACAATACCCACCCAAACTCACACCTGTTCGACCTGTTGCCCTCTGGCAGGCGCTACAGATGCATCAAATCGAGGACCAATAGACTGAGAAACAGTTGCTTTCCGAGAGCCATCTCCATTCTGAACTCTCACACACACACGAGAACACCCTTACCTTGCAGAACAGCATCGTGATGTGTTTTTATATACCCTATTCTGTACTAAATTCCATTGCACTCTCTTATTTATTAATCTAATTTATATATTTGTCTGTCTTATTGTTGTATTGCACTGGAGAGGGGAGCCTTCTAATCTCGTTGCACACTTGAGTACAATGACAATAAAGGGATTTCTAATTCTAATTCTAATTCTACTACGCATAGGAATAACTGATTGTAGTCATGGTCTTTACTGATTTATGATATTATTTTCACATGCTAAAGTTATATTACTTAGTTTATAAATGTGTGAACATAGTATTTTCATGACCTACACTCACATTCACATCATACATATTCAGTCTGCACATTACAAACTGATGACAAGCCAGACAGCACTTCATGGACAAATATGACAAAGCACATTCTCCACATAGGACATAGAGATGCAAACATACCAAATTGGGCACTGGATTTAGTTTTAAAATCGCTGCATTGGCTCCCCGTGTGTTTCAGGATTGATTTTAAGGTTCTTCAATTAGTTTTTAAATGCCTTAACGGTCTTGGGCCATCCTCGCGGACCCTGAGGTCCTCTGGCACCGGCCTGTTAATTATTCCTCGGGTGAGGACTGGAACACATGGCGAGGCTGCATTCAGCCATTCTGGTCCTCGTCTATGGAATAGCCTGCCGGAGGACATCAGGTCCGCAGAGACTGTTGATATTTTTAAAAGGAGGCTCAAGACCAGACCTGGGCATTGCACGGCCCGCGGGCCACATCCGGCCCGCCGGGTGGCACTGACTGGCCCGTATGACAGACCTGGGCATTGTATGGCCCGGGCCACATACCTTTGGTTGACTCTGACCGCGAGTGGAAGGTTAATTGGAAATTTCAAAATAAACATACTTTTTAATTTCACCTCATTCATGGGCGAAAGCTGCACTGCTTTTATTCTGAAATTGTTTTTTTTTTTTATTCCCGCACAATGTGCGTCGCACATAATGACGTAATGCGTTTATCAAGACATGCGCGCGATTGAATCACAACAAGACAACGTTCGTCCTCAAAAATGTCCGCTCAGGCTACAAAAAGAAAGGTAGATGCCGAATGTAGAATTTTCAACAAAAATTGGACAGCGAAGTATTTATTTACTGAAGTTAGAGGTAAAGCTGTGTGTTTAGTTTGCGGGGAGCAGATCGCCGTGTTGAAGGACTACAATTTGAGTCGGCATTACCAGACGAAACATGCAGAGAAATATAAAAACGGCACCAGATAACAATGAACTGGGACACTTTTTCTCAAAATCACAGTTCAGTGACAGTCAATATGTTGTATCTTGCTTAATGTTTGGTGCAAAAAGACAATATTGTGATGTCTTTAAAATGCTCAGAACCTTTACACAACTATCCAACAGTATATGGAACTCAAAATGTGTTTTGAAGTGAATGTGACAGAATATGTTTACTAATATGAGTCACAAATAGTAAAAAATGTTAATATTATGTCTACCATTGTGTTGAGAAATTTGAATGAATACATTTTTGTAAGGCAACCTCATTTTTTCAGTTTATTTGGTATTTAGTTTCATTGCTTAACTTTAATGCCAGCTTGTCAAAACAGTGCTATTTACTGCTTTTTAAAAAAGAAATACAATTAATATTATGCAGAATTGAGTTCAGCCTTTTGGCCCGGCCCTCCACAATATTTAATGTTTCTTATGTGGCCCCATGGAAAAAATAATTGCCCACCCCTGCTCAAGACTCACCTTTTTTGTTTGGCTTTTAAATAATTTATCTTAGTCTTTTAATTCAGGATTGTCATTTTATATATTATCATTGTCTTTAATTTTTTTTAGCTTCTTTGTCTTTTAGTATCATCATTTTTCTTATATATTTTAGCTGCGTCGTTTTATATTATTGTCTTTTAATTTTTAGCTTCTTCTCTGTCTTTTAGTATCATAATTTTTCTTATATATTTTAGCTTCGTCTTTTTATATTATTGTCCTTTAATTTTTAGCTTCTTTTTTGTTTAGCATTATCATTTTCTTTTATATATTTTAGCTCCAGTGTTTCCTCAAGGGGGGCCTCCGCGCTGGGAGGTGTGGCTGGCCTTCTCACAGGGGGCTTCATCCCGGAGGCTCCTTAGGCCCGGCGGACCGGGGCCCTCTGCACTATGTGTAGGGTCTACCCCGGTCAGTCTGGGCTAGGGGTCTGTGTGTTGGCGCAGCTCCCTGTGGGCGTGAGCCGTCATCCCTCTCAGCGCGGATGACCTACCCTGGGTACATTTTCTCATATGGTTTCTCTGTGCCTTACCCTGTCTTTCTACTAAGATGGTTTATTAAGTTGTGTGAATGCGAGTGTTCTGTGTGTGTGCGAGTTCAGGCGTGTATGTGGATGTGTCTTGTGTTTATGTTGAGTGGGTGGAATGGGTTTTAGTTTTTCGTTGTAATTTGGATGTTTTTATTGTACAGCACTTTGAGCCGCATTTTATGTATGAAAAGTGCTCTTATAAATAAAATTTGATTGATTGATTGGAGGGTTCAAGGGGACGCCATTGCAAAAACACATTCTGAAAGACATAATTTGATTTTGGAGCACACATACATGCACACTGACAAGATTACAGGGGAATACCAGCAGAAGAGACGGAGAGACTGCCCGCCGGAGAAGGCCAGCCGTGGAATACCAGTCTTGGGGACCAGCTGGGAATCAACCATCCAGACAATGATTAATCTGGAGAGGACCTTCCCTTGGACGTAGACCCGTGCCGGGGGAAGAATGTGAGGCTGGGCTGAGATAACGCACGACTCTTTTCGACTGTGCTTGCCCAAGTACATTTTCTCATGAGATTAAGAAAAAGCCGCTCAGTACTATTTCCTGAACCTCCGCCCTATTTCCTACCTACCATTCATTTCAAAAGTCCTAGATAATGTAGTCGCCACTCAACTCCACTCTCATCTCACCTGCAATAACCCTTTCAGTCCGGTTTCCGTGCACTTCACAGCACTGAATCAACTCTACTCAAGGTCACCTCTGCTCTCCTCATTGCAGCTGACTCAGATTCATTCTCCATTGTCATCCTTCTTAACCTGACTGCGGCCTTTGACACCATCTCACACACCATCCTTCTCAAAAGACTTTCTTCCATCGGCATCACCCACACCGCCCTCAACTGGTTCCATTCATACTTCAAAGACCGCACTCAGTTCATCCAGCTTAAATATTTCTCATCAAAGTCCCTCCCAGTCACCTCAGGTTTGCCCCAAGGCTCGGTCCTGGCCCCCCTATTATTTATCATATACCTCCTTCCCCTTGGCAGCATTTTCCGAAAATTCAATATCGCTTTCCATTGCTTCGCGGATGACACCCAGCTCTAGTTCTCCTGCAAACCCAGCATATCACTCCCTCCCACCTCCGTCACCTCCTGTCTATCTGAAATCAATGACTGGTTTTCTAATAATTTCATGAGGCTTAACAGCGACAAAACAGAAGTTATTCTTTTCAGTACAAAATCAATACAATCCAAAGTTGGCAGTTTTCCCATTCCTGTTGGCCCCTCCATTGTTTTCCCATCCCCTCAGGTCAAGAGTCTGGGTGTCATCCTTGACAGCACTCTATCTTTCCATAAGCATAATAACACAACCCGGTCAGCCTACTTCCATCTGCACAATATCAGTCAACACCGCCCCTCCCTTTTTCCCTCATCCACTTCTATTCTGGTCCAAGTCGAGTCAAGTCAATTTTATGTGTATAGCCCTTAATCACAGACAGTCTCAAAGGGCTTTACATAACCACAATCAACATCCACTGATCTTAACCCCCAGGAGGGCAAGGAAAAACTCAAAACCCCATTGGGGGAAAAGTGAGAAAACTTGAGAAGGGACCACAGATGGGGGGGAAACCCCCTTCCAGGATGACCAGGCTGCTTTGGATGCCAAGTGGGCAACATTTGACACATACAATGATGCTATACAATGTTAGATGAGATAATGTGAGAGTCAATTAAATGAAGTGCTGCAGGAAGATGACTTTAGTGGAGTGGGTCCTCATCCAGGACCGTAATCGCCATGGCAGCATATCCGAGGTTGAGCCTTTGATCTTGAAATAGTCAGTTTGGGGTAAATTCAGAACAGCCACTTCCAAGTGAATCACCATCACCTAATTCCCAAGCCGTGGAATTGGGAACAGAAAAAAAAGAACAGAAATAGTAAACAGGCCAACAAGTAGTTCAACGAAGTGCTGAAATATAGGGAAATCAGAAGAGGTGCTGCATGAAGACGACTTCGGCAGAGAAGGTCCCTCCCCGGTTGGTCAGTGCCGTAATCTTCATAGCAGGTCACCATCACCTAATTCCCAAGCAGGGGAAGAGGGGGCAGAAAAGAGGAGAAGCCGCAGTAAACAGGCCAACAAATAATTAAATTAGATGCTAAAGTATATAAATAAATGTCGCGCTGCAGGAAGACGACATCACTGGAACAGGTGCATGCCCAGTTTGTCAATGCCTTAAACTTCCTAGTGGGTGACCGTCACCTAATCCCCCAGCCGGGGAAAAGGGGGCAGAAAAGAGAAGATAAGAGAAAAAGCGGCAGTAAACAGGCCAACAAATAGTTCAACTAAATGCACAAGAGTATAAATGCGTCTTTAATAGTGTTTTGAACATTTCTACTGAGGTGGCGCCTCTAATACCTGAGGGTAGTACATTCCAAAGCATTGGTGCCCGAATAGAGAACGCTCTAGAACCTGTGGACTTCTTTTTGGCTCGCGGGATCACTAAAAGACCAGCATTTTGTGAGCGAAGGTTTCGGGACGGAACATATGGTACCACGAGGTCAACGAGATAGGAAGGTGCTAAGCCATGCAATATTTTATAGGCAAGTAGCAGAACTTTAAAATCACATCTCAAGTGGACCGGAAGCCAATTCAAATTGGCAAGTATCGGGGTAATATGATCAAACTTTCTCGTTCTAGTCAAGAGTCTAGCTGCTGCATTTTGAACTAACTTTTAATACTAGACATGGGGAGACCCGAGAGCAAAACGTTACAATAGTCGAGGCGAGACGTAACAAACGCATGGATTAAGATTTTTGCATCACAGGTTGATAGAATTGGGCGAATTTTAGCAATGTTACGCAGATGAACAAATGCAGTTCTAGTACCGTATTTTTGGACTCAAAAGACGCGCCGTGTCAAAGGGCGCAACACCTGTTGGGGGCGCTATTTCTGTATTTGTTACATAGATAGAACGCGCCGACTCATCGGGCGCTAACACAACCGACCAATCGAGCAGTCTCGCTGGCTGCTCAGTCGCGCTAGCGTGTTTTTAAAATGGCAGCGGGAGTTCAGTGGTACTTTATTTTAGCTTTTAACAACGTGCTGAAGTTGTCCTCATCCAAAAATGCACCAAGTCCTTGTCTTCTGTATCCAAGATAAACAACACGAGTCATTATCAGTCTGCCTCGCCATCTCGCTGCTTCGCCGTCTCGCTGCGGCGCAGCCCCTCAGGTGGGATGCCGACACAATGCCGGTGTGAGCAAGTCACTTGTCAACAAACGATGTGCGGTCACGGTGTTACATCAAAACTAAAACTATCATCCCAAATCAACTGAAAAGCATAAAAGTGTAGGCCCAGCAAAATTCTGCCTCCCAGCCTACCATACATTACCTTAGTTTACATGCATGCACACTAAAACAGACGATAGCATGGCTAGCTGTTTTGAAAAAACGGCAACAGGAGCAAAACTGCGTTTGGTTGTATTTTATTTAACAAGGTACTCACATTAAGAGTTATCAGTCATCCACAAATCCTTCAAAATCATCGTCTTCCGTATCAGACAGAAATAGTTGGGCAAATTCTCCCTCAAACACGCCAGGTTCCCTCTCGTCATTGTCCGAGTCTGTGTCGCTGCTGAGCGTCTCCCCGGATGTAATGCCGGCTTTCGCGAAAGCTCTTGCAATAGAGCTAGCAGACACGTTCGTCCAAGCAGCTACAATCCACTCGCAAATTGTGGCATAACTTGCTCTTCGCTGTCTCCCAGCCTTTGTGAAGCTGTGTTCGCCCTCCGCCATCCATCGCTCCCACGCAGCACGCAACTTCACTTTGAACGCTCTGTTTATACTTAAGTCGAGTGGTTGGAGTTCCTTTGTCAAGCCTCCCGGGATGATGGCAAGCTCTGAGTTCATATGCGTGACTTGACTTTTCACAGCGGCTGTCAGATGGGCACGCATGGAGTCACAGACCAACAGCGACGATAGGGGCATCGCGCTGCTTTGCACTGGGGGCGTGCCTTTGTGTTGTTTTGTCTCCCCTCTCCCGCCTGTTGTCATTCACACCCATCTCCCCTCTCACGTCCGCCTGTTGTCCACACCCATCGATCCCCTCTCACGCCCCCCTGCTTGTCGTAAGCCACACCCGCCTTCTCTCTATATAAGTGGTGTGCAGGCAGTTGATGTTCGCCGTCAGCCCAGCGGCGCACTTGGTCGACGCAATGGGCGCTCCACCTCAAAGGGCGCCCTGGCTTTTTTGGACAGCTTTCCGGACTTTAAAGTGCGCCTTATGGGTCCAAAAATACGGTAATATTTTTAATGTGCATTTGAAACGACATAGTTGTGTCAAATATAAGACCGAGATTTTTTGTTGAATCCTTTTGGGCAATTTATCGATACTCATAGTGGTGTCTTTGAAAAAGGTACAGATGACGCGCTGGTCCAATGATCAGCATCTCGGTTTTATCTGAGTTAAGACGCAAAAAATTGAAAGACATTCATAGTTTAATTTCGGCAAGGCATGCCTCTAATTTATAGCAATCACACGGATTCGTTATATCCAACGGCATGTATAATTGCGTATCATCAGCATAACAATGAAAACTAATGTGATATTTCCGTATAATATCACCAAGCGGTAGCATCTAGTACCAATCCCTGCGGAACTCCGCGTGTGATCTTACAAAGATCAGAAGACGCATTGCCATGAATTACACGGTGCGTCGTCTCCGACAGATACGAATTAATCCAAGAAAGCGCTGAACCTGAAATGCCAACACAAGTTTCAAGGCGTTTTAATAATATGTTATGATCAAGTGTCAAAAGCGGCGCCAAGATCGAGTAAGAGTAATACAGTGAACCCTCGGTTATCGCGGTTAATGGGGACCTCGTAGCGGTTGCTGCTCGGGCCCTAATAATAATTTCTACAAAAACAATAGGGACCTCGCCGCCGTCGCAGCTCGGGCCCTAATAACAATTTCTAGAAAAACAATAGGGACATCGCAGCGGCCACTGCTCGGGCCCTAATAATAATAATAAAAATAATAATGATTTCCACAAAAACAATGGGGACCTCGTAGCGGTCGCTGCTCGGGCCCTAATAATAATTTCTACAAAAACAATAGGGACCTTGCCGCGGTCGCTGCTCGGGCCCCAATAATAATTTCTACACAAAGTCCATTGTGGTGACCCGCCCCCTTTTAAGTAAATTCAAAGTGGCCGACTTCCTGTAAAACCTAGCTCATTGCTCCAAGAGACTTTTTTGTAGGTCTTGGTCTTATACATACAGTGAACCCTCGCTACTTCGCGGTTCACCTTTCGTGGGTTCAGTGCTTCGCGGGTCTAAAAAATATTCGGGGGCATTGTAGTTTCGCCGAGCGGCACGACAGGGCGCTGGAGCGGTTAGACGGCCGGCGTGCGCCGAAGAAGAGCGTGGGCGAAGAGGAGAGTGGACGAAGAAGAGCACGTTCCCCCGGACACGATCGGTGGCGACGTTTCGCGCGGTTCGGACCGTACCAGAGCTCCGGCCGGCGTGCGTGGCAGTTAAGCCGTAGAGGAGCACCTTCCTGTTAAGGATGTTTCTATCAAAACAAGCCTGAACAAATGAATCAACCAGCCAAGATTGTCTGTCATTTACGCGCGGGGCAGCCCTCGAACTCCGAGGCGAAGCCAGCGTGTTCGACTGCACACATGGTTTTTATTTGCATCAGCATAAGCAATTTGAATATGCAATACATACAGAATGGAAAACTTGACATTTGACTCCATCCCACTTGCCCACCCTCTTCCTGCCTATTCTAACGGTTTCAGCTTACAAGACACCTTTTGTTCATACTTCTGCTTATTCTAACAGCAAAAGTTCACTCTGAACTTCATTTGACCTGTGTAGTGTATTTTCACAAGGCTTAACGTGTTGAACTTATTTTATGGCCATGACGATATTGTTGCTTTAGAAATACCAAGCCTTGTGTTGGACCTCCCTAAATGCAGAAGTTACAGCCTTAAGAGGCCTCGGGCCCCAACATTATCTACGAAGGGTTAAAGAGGTCATCAACACCCCAAGGGAGGTGTTTACAGAAAAGGGTTCTGGCGTTGGGGAGTCACATTCGCGAGGAGGCCGTACCTGGCACCCGTAGCTGTCGAAAGTTTAATTAGAGGCCAGAAAGATACGAATGCATGTGCAACAAAGGGGGCCTGTAAGATTAGTTATAGTTTGAAACTTGCTAAGATGACAAACTAAACAACAAAACTAACAGATGAACATACAAACTTAAATTTCTTTAACATATCCCACCTGTTTATCAAGTTTCAAATCTCATCATCAAAGGCTGTCGCTTGAGGGGGGAGAAAAACTACCCAAAAACTCAAAAATTCTTGGAGAAAAGGGTAGAAACCCATGCCCCGAACGAGAAGCCCAAAAAAATAATAACAATTAAAAGATAATAAAGCAAAGCTAATGCAGTTTTTGGTCCAATACATGTATGTACAAAATAAACCCGGAACATCAAACATTCACAACTGCAACTCTTTTCTGTGATGCAAGTTACATGAATCAGTGACCTTGAGCGTTTTTTCAGAGGCTGCAGGTTTTATTTGATGTGCGTGTAGTCAGCAGTCTGCGCCTGTGCAACTCGTCTGCGTTTGACGTTGTCCTGGTCTCGAGGTTGTGCGCTGACCAGGCACAGCCCTGCAAGGAAGTAGATGATGCATCTGGTCGACAGGGCAGTGCCCAGTTGCTGTTCGGCGGCTTGCTCCATCCTTCCGAGAGGGGTGTGTTTGCCACGGAAAACCCTCTTTCCAACTGTGGTCTTTTGTTGGTACATTGGAGTGTACGTGGTGGAGATCCTCTCCAAGGGACTTGCGTCGCTCAGCCTTCAGCAGGGACCGGAGAAGCTTGCACTGCGACTGATGGTTCCAGCCGCCACGCCCCTCGACCTTTGCTGCCGTCGGGGTCACTGCAATCACCTGATGAGGGCCGTCCCAGCGTTCACTGTCCCAACGAGGTCGTTTCAGCACCTTGAGGAAGAGTTGGTCTCCCACATGGACGTGGTTTATCTGTGGATCAAAACACACTGGCCAGTAATTGTGGTCAAACATGTCTTTCATGTGGACTGGGACAGATGTGCCAGTCGCTGGTGGTTCTGATGAACCTGAGAGTCTATGTGTGAGGCCATATAGGATAAAAAGGGGATAGTGTCCTTCCTTCGGCTGGCACTATCCTCATTGCTGTGATTGAAACACAGTCTGGCCATTGTCTCTTTTTTTTTTCTTTGTCTTGATAAGTCAGTTCCATTCGTGCGTTCCACAAGTCCTGCAGACTGTATGCAAAATGACGCTTTGAGTCAATTTTGCAACAACTGTCCCACTTGTTACAAACATTATTCACAAAATGCATCATTTTCACTTTAAATCACTCTTGAAATTCCAAATGTCAGGATAATTCGATTACACAACACTTTTTCCAACTGTTTTAACATCATCATGTGTTGTTGGAAACAACGTAATCCATTTTGAAAACATATTAATTATAACCAAACAATATTGCAACCCAAACAACTAACACTTTGTCTAAAAAAAAGTTTTTTGTTGAAAAGTCTATATGTGGGAACAATTTCCTCAGCAATGTTTGCACCTTTTTTCTCCCAATGTGTGCATTCAATTAGTGGTGTATTTTTCCCTGGCGTGAGATCAAATTGTCAAGTTGATTTGCTGCGTGTGTGTGTGTGTGTGTGTGTGTGTGTGCATTACCCCTTGCTGCATTGTCAGCGAGGCAGTATTCAATTGTAATCGTTTCATTTTCTGTTCAGAAAATTTTGCATTTACAAATACTTATTTAGACGTGCTTTATGCACAACTTTTCTTTCATCTTTTGTGATTTTTTTAAAACGCCGTTTGCCCAATGTCGACAGAACACATAAACATATATCTTGGCAGTCAGTCCAAATTGTAAAATGTTTTTTAGAAAACATCTTACAATTCTGGATCAGCACAGAAGTTTCTGCTGCTTGTCCTGCACATACAGATTTTAATATCCCTTGAAACAAAATGCTTTGTTAAAAAAAAAATTCCCACCCCTTTGCGGCCGTCAAAAAACTGTCTCTCCAGTCGGGAGAAAGGTGTCCAAGAGGTCAGGTCGCTGTTTGGTGGTAATTTGGACTCGGCTTCCACAGTCGTGTGGTGTGCCTTCTACTGGTGCGGGAAAAAGTGACGCTGGGCTGAGCGCACCTTATCAGTGTAATGTGACAATTAGGTCGCCGTGCAATGTGAATGTGGTGGGTGAAGGCTGCTTGATCCAATTGTTGTGACTAATATGCAAGTGATTTCATGAGCCCTGCGCGTCTGCAGCCACACAAGGTCATGAAACCATTTTTTGCAGTCACTGTTTGCTCAAATGGCTCATAGTAATTTGGTAGTGCTAATACATCTTAATCAATGAGTTCACACTTGACAAGTTCAAAAGCTTGTCAACCTCAAGTGTTCAAACATTTTTTTTTTCCTCAAATGTCATTGGCTTGTCATAAATGATGTCCAGCAATAGTCGTGTGATTTCTAAGTACTTTGCAATCCATGCCTGGCAATAATTGCGTACACCTATAAGGGACATCATTTACTTCTTTGTTATTGGTTTTAGGGCTCGGGCAACGCCTTCTTTTTGCTTGTCACCAAAAATGCGCCCCTTTTCAGTCAAAATGCGGCCTAAATATGTGACTTCCTTTTTTAACAGCTGCATCTCATCGGTTCAGTTTGATGACGCATTAAGTAATTCTCGAGGTCAAACATATGTTTAATATCTTCCTCAATGTCCTCACTGTTGTCACTGTCAGAGGGGGAATCCAGAGGTTTGGACATCAACTCGCAGTCCGAAGCCCCACTGGGGTCCCGGCCTAGTCATTCATTTTCCCAATCGTACACTTCCTTAAAACAAGTTCTCAAACCCTTCATTCATTATGTAAATTACTCGTCTTCTCCTTGGCCGCCCTCGTGTGCAAGCCTATCCTAGACGCTCACAGCAGAAAAAGAAGGGAGGGGGGGGGCCTCACTGTTCATACGCCAATCACGCGGTCCCCAGGCAACCAAGCTGCCAGGGGTTACGCCCCCTACCAAAGGCTCCAGTTTACTGGCCACTCCTCCCTGCCAATTTACGAGCAGGCAATCTCAAGCCAATGGCAACAGCTCCTTCCCCCTAAACTTTCCGCTCGTTCCAATTCACTTACGCTTTCCTTCTGGCATCTGCCCAACCTACTTTACCTCTCAGTCATCTCCAACCCCCTCTTAACTTTCCGCTCATCCTATTTCACTTACGCTTTTCCTTCTCAACCTACCTTGCCTCTCAGTTAGAGAACCAAATTCTGCCCCCGCACCTCAGGTTTGACACCACTTAAAATTCAAAATCAGGAAACACCTATGCTTTTGCAAAGATTCCTCATGTTCACTTTCAAAACCTTCATTCCATCTTTCATAACACCTACTTCTCTCTTTCAATTCATGCAACCAACTCAGTGTCTTACATCCCTCAACCACATAGGTTCTCATTCTGTTACTCTATACAGTTTTCCACTTGCAAATCTGCCTATGACACCTTTCTCACTTGCCCTATCATTTGGACTTCATCAATCCTTTCTATGGAACATTAATTGTTCCTTTCCCTTTTCTACACATTCTTTTTCTTTCTTTACACATTCCTTTTCTTTTCTTATTAACTTCCAATCTCTACACTGCAAAGTTTCCCTGGACTTTACTATACTACCCAATACCCCAATTTTAGAAAATTGGACCAGTTTGTCAACACCTAGGGTGTTCTAAAAACTGGTTTCTCATCAGTAGGACAGCAACTCAATTTTCCTGTTGTGGCAATTCTCACTTCAACTTTTTCAGGTGGAGATTTCTTGTCTATTACATCCACAACAGTCTGCTGTTTATAATCCTACTGTATTACATGGGATAAAATACCAAGTGGTATTAGTAATCCCCAATCGCACACACTCCAGCTCACTGACTCAACCCCCACCCTTTCTCTTCTTTGTTCTCACACACACACATAGTCAGACTCAGACATATACACGGGCCCACAAAACAACACACACAGTTCTCAACATTGAACAGCTACAAACGAGAAGCTAATCAATATTTTTCAATTTCAACTAACCTACATTTTTCCTTTATTTCAAATTCGGAAAGTTGACAGTTAACTTCCTTCATCAATTCTGCCGCCATTTCTGACAGTCTTAATTGTTATGGTGTCTAGTTATGGTTCCTCAGTGTTGAGAAAAATTCAAATTGCCTGACTTTGGGTTGAATACCAAGCTTCTACTCCCAATTTGGAGCGGGTATTCCTGGGTGTTTTTACTCACAACCCTCGGTCAGTTTTAGATTTCTCAAACGTTGGACATTCATACAATACACATACACACTCACAGATTGATCAGTTCTGTGTCTGTGAAAATAGATAAACTATTTTCGTCTTCTATAAATAACAAACGTTGTACTATCACTTCCAAATATAGTAATAATTACATCTGTACTCTACCAGAAATAAGGACCCCTAAATCTGTCTTCCAGAAAAAACAACAGTTAATTCTGTACTATCCGAGCAGATATAATCAACTACACTTGTACTCTCTACCAGACAAGGAATGCCTTAATCTGCCTTCCAGAATAAACAACAGTTAATTCTGTACTGTCCGAGTCTTCCAACAAGTCTTCCAAAATAGCAAAGTTAAATCTGTATTTCTTCCAGAAAATAGCTAAGCTAAGATGTACTATCTCTTCGGGTAAAGGAACTCCCTGAAACCCTACTATCCTTCAAAAACCCAAAAAAGTTTTTTACTATCTGTTGTATACAACCACTGACCTGTGACAATCTCTCCGCTGGTCGAGACACTCGCGGTTCATGGATGAAGTCTGTGTTCTCTCCGGTGGAGGATGGCCGAGGACCGGCCTCCTGGAAGAGAGGACTTTTCACGATGGCGCCGTTTTCAGTCGTCGTCAATCGTCCACCGCAGATCACACGTTTTCATCCGGCATTCGAAGGACCAAGTAATGTTAAGGATGTTTCTATCAAAACAAGCCTGAACAAATGAATCAACCAGCCAAGATTGTCTGTCATTTCCGCGCGGGGCAGCCCTCGAACTCCGAGGCGAAGCCAGCGTGTTCGACTGCACACATGGTTTTTATTTGCATCAGCATAAGCAATTTGAATATGCAATACATACAGAATGGAAAACTTGACATTTGACTCCATCCCACTTGCCCACCCTCTTCCTGCCTATTCTAACGGTTTCAGCTTACAAGACACCTTTTGTTCATACTTCTGCTTATTCTAACAGCAAAAGGGAGCATGTTCACTCTGAACTTCATTTGACCTGTGTAGTGTATTTTCACAAGGCTTAACATGTTGAACTTATTTTATGGCCATGACGATATTGTTGCTTTAGAAATACCAAGCCTTGTGTTGGACCTCCCTAAATGCATAAGTTACAGCCTTAAGAGGCCTCGGGCCCCAACATTATCTACGAAGGGTTAAAGAGGTCATCAACACCCCAAGGGAGGTGTTTACAGAAAAGGGTTCTGGCGTTGGGGAGTCACATTCGCGATGAGGCCGTACCTGGCACCCGTAGCTGTCGAAGGTTTAATTAGAGGCCAGAAAGATACGAATGCATGTGCAACAAAGGGGGCCTGTAAGATTAGTTATAGTTTGAAACTTGCTAAGATGACAAACTAAACAACAAAACTAACAGATGAACATACAAACTTAAATTTCTTTAACACTTCCCCGGGCACGGGCGGTGCCAAGCGGCCCCTAAGTTTAACCAAATGGAAGCTCCGGAGGAGGAGGGCATGCTCGCGTCACAGTAAGCCGAAGAGGAGCACCTTCCCCGGGCACGGGCGGTTCCAAGCGGCCCCGAAGTTTAACCGAATGGAAGCTCCGGAGGAGGAGGGCATGCTCGCGTCACAGTAAGCCGAAGAGGAGCACCTTCCCCGGGCACGGGCGGTTCCAAGCGGCCCCTACGTTTAACTGAATGGAAGCTCCGGAGGAGGAGGGCATGCTCGCGTCACAGTAAGCCGAAGAGGAGCACCTTCCCCGGGCACGGGCGGTGCCAAGCGGCCCCTAAGTTTAACCGAATGGAAGTTCCGGAGGAGGTCGGGCGTGTGTCACAGTTAAGCCGAATTGGAGCACCTCTTGCGCCCGGGCACGAGCGGAGCGCGAGGCTGTCCGTTATGAAAGAATAAATAAATAAAGAATGCCACCTTTTTTTCACAGGGCACACCGGACGGCGTACCATCAGGTTAAAGTCGGAGTAATTAAATAAATACAAAAAGAATGGCTGGGGAATAAAAAAATAATACGTTTTAATAATAATTTGTTTTTTTTGTTATAACATGAATTTCACTCTCTCTCTCTCTCTCTCTCCCCGTATATATATATATATATATATATATAAATATAAATATTTATATATTTATTATATATATTGTATATTTTTTTTAAGCATTTTTGAAGGTGCGCCGCTACTTCGCGGATTTTCAGTTTTCGCGGGTGGTCTCGGTCCCCATTAACCGCGATAACCGAGGGTTCACTGTACTCCATAAAATTTACAAAAAGCGAGGTGAAACACTCAACCAGGGCTGCTTTTTTGAACATTTCTCGAGGGCCATGGCGAGCCATTTCAAAAAAGCTGCACAACTAACGTATAAAATATTGATAAATTTGCTCTGCCTGATGTGTGTGTCAAGTTTCACGAGTTGTCGTTCATATTTAGAACCTCATAATCAGCGTTGTTTTATTGCCGAACCGTGCAATGCCACTCCCACAACTTTTCACGAAAAAGGATGAATTTCGTATTGTGACATCCTCATGGCCGAAACAGTCCTCCGAGCATATATGAGGGCGACCTTGTTGAGTTGCACGGAGAAAAACATCCAAGAAAATAACTTGTATTAGCTTTTACCAGTTGGTGGCGCTACTACTACGATGAAAAATAAGTTGGTAGATGTCTTCAGGGCTGAAGTATCCTCAAATGTGTACAACTTCGAGAAGATAGGATCATCTGAGTCATGTTGCCGGAGCTTTTGTTGCCACAAAGTACAATCGGACTTTTCAGCACCGTAATAGCCACGCCTTTTGCCAAAACGTCACAAACTCGGCAGAGAGTAAGATCATTGTCTTGAGTCTTTTCTGACTAATTTTCAGTCGGATTCGTCAAAAGGGCACCGTGCAGTACGTGAAAATTAAAATAAAACAAATTTTTGATTCCACTTGGCGGCGCTGTGTGTATAACAAAATAATAACATTAAGATGTCTTCAGGTCGGGACATTTTATTTACAGGTGAAGGTTTGGATTTTTAGGAGCATGTGCAGGGGAGTTATTAAGCATTCATTTATTTGTATTAGGTTCATTTTGTCTTCTTATTATTGATATTTGACTGATTCATTAAAAGCAGACAATTATGTTTTAGGTAAATTTTTTACCTGACATGTTTCGGCGAGTCTTTCGCCTTCTTCAGAGTGTCGCATAATGGTGTCTTGAGACCCGTCTTTATCAGCTGATGTTCCATGAGGGTGTGACTTACCTGTCAAAAAAATGAAAAATCAGAGCAGTAAAAGAATAAGCACAACATGAACATTACAAATCAGCAATCACTGACCACTGCAAAAGGGAAAACCACATCATGGACCGGGAGAAGGGCAGGGTCATCCGCACCGAAGAGAACAAACAACAGCGCTGGATCAGAGAGGCCATTGAGATCTGCAAGCGAGGCATAAAAACCATGAACAGAGACAAGGGAGCCTTCATCCTCTCTACCACCTGGAGCAGCATCTTGGCGGAGTGAACGGACAGCGGGGGGTGTGACTTGCCTTCATTCTTGTGACAGGTAAGTCACGCCCTCATTGAACATCAGCTGATAAAGACGGGTCACAATACACCATCATGTGACACTCTGAAGAAGGCGAAAGACTTTCGTATTGTGACATCCTCAAGGCCTAAACACTCATCCGAGCAAATATAAGGTAGATTTTGTGAACCTGCCCGGAGAAAAACATCAACGAAAATAATTTGTATTTGTTTTAACCAGTTGGTGGCGCTACCACTGCGATCAAAAATAAGTTGGCAGCCGTCTTCAGGGCCTGAATATCCTCAAATGTGAAAAATTTCGAGAAGATGGATCATCTGAATCATTTTGCAGGAACTTTTGTTGCCACGGAGAATAATCAGACTCTGCGGCACCGCAAGAGCCACGCCCTTCGAAGGAAAGTCACAAAAATAGGGATAGCGTAAGATCAATGTCTTGAGTCTTTTCTAGCCAATTTTCAATCGGATTCGTTAAAAGGGCACCGTGCAGTACGTCAAAATGTAAAAAATGATATTGATTGGCGCAAGGTGTATAACAGAATATAAACATATAGATGTCTTCAGGTACCGACTCTTTATGTACATGTGAAGTTTTGGATTTTTAGCAGCATGTGCATGAGAGTTATTAAGCATTTTGTCCATTGCGGCGAAGGAAATCTTAAGTGAAAACTTCGAAGCCCCGCCCCCGTCATATAGTATTTCGGAAACAAAAGATTTTAGCCCCAGTGTTTGTCCCAGGTCTTAAGATGCTACAGACAGAATTTTAAGGCAATCAGATGAAGCCTTTAGGATCAGGGTGCAAAAGAATGACCCATGTAAACATGCAAAAAAGGGCAAAAGTCGGACTTTCAAAAATTCATAACTCACTTCCTGTTCATATTAGACGTTAAAATATCAAATTTTTCGCCATGCCCGATGAGACTGCCAAGTTTGGTGAGTTTTTGTGCATGTTTCGGGGGTCAAAAATGCGATCGAACAATCGGAAAAATAATAATAATAATAATTTCAACAAAAACAATAGCGACTTCGCAGCGGTCGCTGCTCAGGCCCTAATAATAATAATAATAATAATAATAAAAGTAATAATATTTTCTACAAAAACAATAGGGACCTCGCAGCCGTCGCAGCTCGGGCCCTAATAACAATTTCTAGAAAAACGATAGGGACCTCGCAGCGGTCACTGCTCGGGCCCTAATAATAATAATAATAATAATTTCCACAAAAACAATGGGGACCTCGTAGCGGTTGCTGCTCGGGCCCTAATAATAATTTCTACATAAACAATAGGGACCTCGCCGCGGTCGCTGCTCGGGCCCCAATAATAATTTCTACACAAAGTCCATTGTGGTGACCCGCCCCTTTTAAGTAAATTGAAAATGGCCGACTTCCTGTAAAACCTAGCTCATTGCTCCAAGAGACTTTTTTGTAGGTCTTGGTCTTATACATACAGCGAACCCTCGCTACTTCGCGGTTCACCTTTCGCGGGTTCAGTGCTTCGCGGGTATAAAAAATATTCGGGGGCATTGTAGTTTCGCCGAAAAAGCTGCACAACTAACGTATAAAATATTGATAAATTTGCTCTGCCTGATGTGTGTGTAAAGTTTCACGAGTTGTCGTTCATATTTAGAACCTCATAATCAGCGTTGTTTTATTGCCGAACAGTGCAATGCCACTCCCACAACTTTTCACGAAAAAGGATGAATTTCGTATTGTGACATCCTCATGGCCGAAACAGTCATCCGAGCATATATGAGGGCGACCTTGTTGAGTTGCACGGAGAAAAACATCCAAGAAAATAACTTGTATTAGCTTTTACCAGTTGGTGGCGCTACTACTACGATGAAAAATAAGTTGGTAGATGTCTTCAGGGCTGAAGTATCCTCAAATGTGTACAACTTCGAGAAGATAGGATCATCTGAGTCATGTTGCCGGAGCTTTTGTTGCCACAAAGTACAATCGGACTTTTCAGCACCGTAATAGCCACGCCTTTTGCCAAAACGTCACAAAATTCGGCAGAGAGTAAGATCATTGTCTTGAGTCTTTTCTGACTAATTTTCAGTCGGATTCGTCAAAAGGGCACCATGCAGTACGTGAAAATTAAAATAAAAACACATTTTTGATTCCACTTGGCGGCGCTGTGTGTATAACAAAATAATAACATTAAGATGTCTTCAGGTCGGGACGTTTTATTTACAGGTGAAGGTTTGGATTTTTAGGAGCATGTGCAGGGGCGTTATTAAGCATTCATTTATTTGTATTAGGTTCATTTTGTCTTCTTATTATTGATATTTGACTGATTCATTAAAAGCAGACAATTATGTTTTAGGTTAATTTTTTACCTGACATGTTTCGGCGAGTCTTTCGCCTTCTTCAGAGTGTCGCATGATGGTGTCTTGAGACCCGTCTTTA